>NC_090930.1:138571877-138871877 GCF_040938575.1 Ambystoma mexicanum
GGCACTGCTTTGTATCCCCGAAAATTGCTCCTGATGAAGAATTGTGCACGATAAAAAAAGACAGGGCATTTCCTCAGTCTTCCCACCTGTGAGGCCGTCAGCTTTCCTGAAGCGGCAGTGCACACACAGGTGCCCCGGAATTAGTATTGTAATTACAGGATGTAGCGTCCCCCTGAGACGAATTAAAAATGTATTACTTTAGCCAGTTCTCTTTATCTTCCATATCCTCCTCTGCAAGGAATTGTCGGCTTTTTTTCATTCTTCTAGGAGCTAACATTGTCTTTCTCAAATGCCCTTTCATCACACTGTGAACAGGGTGAAGGCACGCCGCAGTGATAGCTGCATGAAGGGAGGACACCCCTAGGGAACCCCCTGGGGCTATACTACAGAAACCTTGCATGGCAGTAGCACTAGGGCAGAAAAACAGACCTCTTTCTTGGAGGGGATTGTGAGGAAATGCTATGTTGTAAGGGTCTTGATTTATTTAAATAAAAAAAGTGTTGCCGATAATTCCTTCTGAGAAAACCAGACCCCCTTTCATTAAACTCGATGCCAAAAGCATAATGTACACCTGTGCCCTGCTGCATCAGTATCCTGATCTGTATTTCGTATACGCCAGTTTCATCGAGCAGGTTCTGAGGTCGCAGATTCCTTGTTTGATAACTGCTGTCACTGCTGTCAAGGTAAGTGGTTTATAAGGTAACTAGTGCTGTAATGCTGCACTATGTAATGCACAGCGCTTCCTTGGCTATACCTGGCTGGGTATTTTTCAGTATTTTTCTTCATTTTCTATCTATTCCATTGAAGTCAGTATCCCGTTTTTGGAATTATGCCGGCTTACTGTGTCTTATACCCCTTCGGTACCTTAGACATAGGTGATCCGATTTGGATATGGACCATTATGTAACCACATTGAGGTGGAGTGCATATTTCACCTACATTTGAATTCTGTTTCAAACACGGGGTGGAGTTCATGTTTACCCTCCCATCCTCGCTAGTTGGAACAGCACTTTTTTGGCGCGGCATCCACGAATTCAGTGAACAAGCTTGTCTTGTCCATTTAAGAGCCGGCATATGTATTCAAACGCCACGTGACCTTTTGTTGGAGTCACGTCTGCTTTAGATTCTCTATTTGAGGAGACGGATGCGGAAGCTTATCTGAGTTCCGCTTTCACTGGAGTGACGTGGTTAATGCGAGGACGGCCGACGGATGACAGGATACCTACTCGTCCTCTGCCTTTGAATTTGGCAAGAATGGACGAATGACTGGCCACTGGGCCTCATTAGAAGGTTGGAGGTAACCATGCCGCTTTTAGCTCCATACCGTAATCCGGGCCCGGGTTCCTCGTAACCTTGGCAGACCCGGTAATTCCCCGTCCGAGGAACCCGGACCCGGTCCATCCCCATTCCCATTGAGCCCCCATAGGGCCCCCATAGGGCTCAATGGGAATGGGGAAGGAGCTAACAACGGGCCCGTTAATGACAGGCCCGTTGTTAGCTCTCTGGTCCCCTCGCGGGACCCGGTAAGGAAGCCTGGTTTTTCCAGACACCCATTGCGGGTCCCGCGAGGAGACCTGTGGCCACAAGTAGCATTATCGTTGGCAGGAAGGTAAGACCACGGCTGCCCTTTAAGCCTCCCTTTCACCCGCCTGGGCCATAAACTGTTCCGTTTTTGACCCGATTCTACGATGGTATGGAAGGATCGGGTCACAGGATATTTCACGGGAACTCTAAAGTGTTGGGAGAGCATTACTTTTTGAGTCTTTTTCATACAGCATTTTGCCTTTAAGGCAGGGTACAATTATGCTTGATGTACACCAGTTTTGTTGGTTGCCGGTGTTCAGCACATGGCTGGACAGTGATTGGGTCGGTTACCCACGCCTAGTTTCTTCCATTTAGCACCATGCTAAATGGGTAACTGACCTTGAGCAGTTCCACCCTTTGAATAATTGTAGTGTGTCGCCCACACCTAGTTCCTTTCATTTAGCACCAGTTTAATCGGGGTAACTGGCTTTCGAGCAGTTTTTCTCTCTGAATAATTGGTGTGTTTTCTAAGTTTATGGACAGACGGTTTCAACTGACTTGCATAGTATTCCATTACTCCTTGATGCAGATGCTTTTTCTCCATTGCATTGGATAGGTCATGCTGCTAATTCTGACTTTTTTCTTTCTTTTTTCTTACCCCCCCTCTTTTTTCCTCTGCAGTGTCAGATACCCTGCAGATGGGACTCACATCGAGTTCTTTTACATATGAACTTTATTCGACCAGGAAACCTCTACTTTGGAACAGAGAGGCTTATTCCTTTTCTTCTCCCTCTCCTGAGGTCCCGTCCAGGAAGAGTGATCTTCTTCAATCTTGAAGGTGTGGATTGTGATGTTGAATGTTGGACTGTCAAAACGCTCTATTCTGTGGGTTTATGTTTATGCCACGAGGGATTGTAGTGAGTAGTTTGATTTATTTAGGTTCTCCTCTCCTCGCCACCTGCCTTGTCGGGTGCATTTAATTGAATATCCGCGGTAGATGAATGGGGACGGAACATTTTGATACTTATGAAAGTTTCCACATTATGACTCTGAATTGAGCTTCTTGTGTATGTGTCTTGGACTATTGCCAAGTTCCACATTGTTATTACTTGTATGGAGTAACTGTGGGGTTGCTAGGCTAGGTTAAGGATTTTTAATTATGTGTTTTTAAATTTATCACAAGTCTGTTTTTTTCTCTTTCTCCTTTTCGTTGATGTATTTTTAGTCATGAATCGGATTAAGATGGAATGCAACAATTATCCATATGTAAAGCGGATGAATCAGGCTATGGAAGGACACATGGAACCACATCAAGATGTCCCCGATTTGTCTGTTTAAATTGTTTGTGCTCCCAATAAACTATTACCATTTCTGTCCTGTCCTGAGGAAGACGACTGTCAAGCCCTCTCTCTCTTTTGTTAAAGAGACAGACGTCTTAGACAATTTTTGGAGGTCGTCGCAACTACCTACCCTGAGAAACCAGTGAGGCACAAGAGATTGGTGGTAGCTGCACCTAGTACTGGTGGTTGACTGTGTAGGTCGGAATGGTGACAAGTGTTGTAATCTTTTGGTTTTTACCATCTTTGTACCTTAAGCTTTGCCAGATTTTTCTTAAAGTTAATTTCATGGGGGTTTGAGGACTCTCACAGGATTTTATAGGGAGCTTGTGCTGCTGACATTTACCCCCTATTTTGTCCTCCCCCTTTCTACTTTTTCTAAAAGAAATATTGTTTTCTTTGCACATTTCTGGTTCGATTTGTGCTGTCACAATTATTTTTGACATTTTCTTTTTGTGTACTCTGTTCTAAATTAGTTTCAGCATTGTGCACTTTATATCCTGTATTGCAGGGCATTTATTAGATAACTATGCACTTTACATGTATGTATTTAAAATTGATTATGTGTTTTTATGCTGTTTTACCATGGATTCAGCTTTATGTATGATGTAAATTAACATGTGAATAATTGATTTTATATTATCCTTGGCCTGGCCTATCCCCTCATTGGGCTCCTACATAGTGAGCAATTGATTTTGTTTGATTTTTCCAGCGATTCACTCCACGTGACCCCATTCTCTCTTGTATTGCTTGTCACTGCAGTACAGAGGCATGGCGGAAGAATAATCTGGAAATATACGCCATACCTAGGTTTTGGTATAGTGGCTAATAGTTCACATAATTATTAAAGCTTTGATATGATTTGTAGCACACCAGGGTCAACACTGTCAGCTCACACCAGCTATTAGAGTCTATGTGGACTCCAGGCATTTAACTGTCTACATTCTAGTGAATGGGACAAACGGCAGGATGCCTGCCTTTGTTGACACTCTGGGAGGTTGGCTAACTCCTCTACCAGGCGGAGTAGCTCATACCAGGATAACTTAAGGAAGAATTCATTTGGACCTTTTTCGGAGAGAAGTCCTTTCAAAATCACTTTGCCATTGGTAAATAATGGGGGGAACTCCTCCTTGCTCATCCCCAGGGCACATTGGGTCTCACATTGCTGTGGACAAATGACAACCATGCTGCTAGGAACCCTCCTAGGCTGGTAGAGCAGTGACAAAAAATGACTTATGTTGCCTTAGAGCTCACTGCAGTGGGACCTGTAGCATCCAAAGGGCCAAAGCAGCCAGGTGTCCTGTTTTCAGAGCTCAACTCATTTTCAACTGCAGTTGAACCATGTTTGCAGCTTTCAAATCACCAGGACCCACGGTGCTACCTTCTGAACTCACCTTCAAACTTCAAACTGCTGTTGCTGCATCTCTGAACTGGCTTGACGATGCATGGCCTCAGCAGAAACCTGTCACCTGTCCAGCCCGAGGAACAGCACACTATGCAGAGGACTTTGAAACCCTGCATCTAACGAAGCATCGATCTGCCAGGACGCTGTATAGCAGTTCGACTGACGTGACTCGACCTGCAAAAATAGTACTCATCATTTAGAACCACGTTCAATGGTCAAACTACTCTTAGTGAATTATTATCGTGCACCACTCGATGATGCCTTTAAACCATGTTGAGCACCTCTCAAATCCTACTCCACACTGGCCCGACACCTGGGATTAACAGACGCACTACATTTCAACCCAGTTCATCTAACAAGCATTTTATCTTGAAGCATGATTCAACCCTGTTGACCAGGCATAAGAACTGGAATCAGGTACTATTGAGAGCCCTCTAGTATAATAATCAATTCACGGATTGTCAGGAACAGAAAACGTTAATTTTCTTAACAGATGCAGTGACAGTACCACTGGATAAAGTCTATGCAAGAGTTCATGAGCTGCTGGGAAGTAAGATGCAGTCACTGGAGCCCCAAGTCTACTCCAGGCGTTATGTGGCAGTCTTTAAGTTCTTAATCAGAAGGAGCGCCAAGAGCATGTCTGCTCTGTGTTGCTGGCATTGTTGTGTCCTCTTTTGCTGCTTTGCATGACTGGGCGCGCTTCCATGCAGGATCTCGTGAGACTACAGTGGTACCACGTCTCGCGTGACTCCTGCACACCTGCCTTTGGTAAAACAAAGAAATCTATTCCATAATAAAGTCATCATACTTGACTGGTCTTCTGTGCTCTCTTCTCGGACGACGCTCCTTTCCACTTCCTGCGTCTGATGCTTGCATCGCTTCCTGGGACACCTCCAGTGTCACGCTTTCTATCTCGCTTTCTATGACATCCCTCACTGATGCCTCTAGTTCCTGTTCTCTCGGTGCATCATGGTCTCGGCGGTTGCAGGGATTGAATTCCTCTTGTGTTCTCTCGGTTGCCTGATGCCTCTCAAACATTGCCACATGTTCCATGTGCAGCCATCTTCTGTGCGGACATGATTGGTCCCTCTGTCTATGACTCTTATGGACTTGCTGAACTTCGGCCCTGTCGTTTGGTCTTTGCATGGTAGACAAATTTTGATCCAGTCTCCATCCATGGCTTCACAGCTTTGGGTCGCTCTTTCCCGGTCGCTGGATTTCTTCATCCGTGCTTTGCTCTTTTCCAACCTCCTCCTTCCAATCTTTTCCATGTTCACTTCATCATCTTCCTTGTCAGCATGCGGAACAGCGACACTTGGGTGACACCATTTGGTGTTAATCTGTGAGCCGCTATGGCCTCCTTGACAGTTTTAAGGGGATTCATTACTGATGCTGTTGCTAACTGAATTGCTCCTTTGATAAACCTATTCACCCTCTCAACTAGTCCATTCACTTGGGGGTGTTACAACGCAGCCTTCCTCTGCCTTATGTTGTGTCTCTGCATAAATGTCTCCATCTCCTGTGACACTAGTTAGACCCCATTGTCTCTGACAATGTCTTTGGGGAGGCTTTCTATCTGAAAAATGATGTGAGGACTTCTATAACAGTTGTCGTGGTAATGTTGGGGACGAATTCTGCTTCCACCCATTTTGACAGATAGTCTGGCATTACTATACCGTACCAATGCTCGGGAGCCATTGCTTCTAATGGACCAATGAAATCCAGTCCTACTTTATGGCAAATTGCTTCGGGGATCTCTGAGGGAATCACTGGGTCTTGTCTGGTCTTCAACCATTTACCGCTGTTCATGCACTCATGACATCTCTTAATCATGGAGTGGATGTCCTGATCCATAGCTGGCCACCAGTATGCCTCTCTCACTCACCAGAGTGTCATGGTGTTTCCTAAATGCCCTGAGTGGGCTCTGCAGAGGATGACTCTTCTCATTCCCACTGGTGGTATTACTTGGTTGCCCTTGATGATAAGTCCTTCTGCTTCTGATATTTCTTCTGCCACCTTCCAGTAAGGCCTCATGCCTTCTGGGATAGCTCTTTCTTCTGGACACCCATTCCTGACCCACTCTCTGAGTCTCACCATGGTGGGGTCTTTACTGTCCTCCTCATTCCAATGGCCTTCACTCCTCTCTAAGAACACTGGATCCCTGAGGTCTTGAATGGATGCGACAATGCATTCGTCCTGTAGGAATGTGATGGCTCTCTCTTTGTTTCTTGGAAACCTGGACATACAGTCTTCTTTGGCATTCCTCCACCCAGCTATGTAGGTTATCTCAAACGTGTATTCCTGAGGTTTTGCCGCACTGAGCGCAAAGCAGGCTGTAGACGACTAAGTCCCTCCTGGACTAAGCATGTGGATAAGGGGCTTATGGGCCTTGATCAATTTAAATTTTGTGCCCCATGCATAGGTTCTGAAGTGCTCTACTGCCCATGCTCTAGCTAACACTTCTTTCTCCTCAGTGGAGCAATTCCTCCCAGCTTTGGATAGGGCTGTGGAAGCGAATGCCACCACATGTTCCATGTTGCCTTTCTTCTGGGTGAGCACTGCCCATAGTCCGCACATGCTGACATCCATCATGATAACTGTATCCCACACTGGATTGAACGGCTGTAGGCATGGTGCTTGCACAATCCACCCATTTATACTTTCTGCAGCCTCCTTCTGGGTCTCGGACCAGGTGAACTCTGCTCCCTTTTTGAGCAGGTCTCTCAGCGGTGCAGTGACTTCGAAAGTTTCGGGATGAACTTGGCATAATATTCTGCAAATCCCAGAAATGACCTTCCTTCATCCTTGTTGGTGGGCTCTGCAGCTTTGACAATGGCCTGCACAAGGTTTTGTTTGGGGCTGATTCCCTGGGTGGATATCTGGTATCCCAGGTATTCGACTTCTTGTGCTTTCAAGATGCACTTTTCATATCTCAGCTTTACTCCAGCATCCTGTAACTTAGTGAGCACTTTTCTCAATGTAGCATCATGCGTGTGCTCATCATCGGCGTACACCAGTATATCATCTTGAAAATAGGAATCGTTTCCTACATCTCGCAGTAGTGAGTCCATCATGCGCTGGGATGCTGAGGCTGCTGATGACAGGCCGAAAGGCATTTGGTAAAATGGTATGTGCCAAACAGAGTGATAAACGTTTTGAGGGGCCTGGAGTCTTTGTGAAGGTGAATTTTATGATACCCATCCCTCATGTCTAGTTTGGAAAACATCTTGACTTCCTTCATCATGAGGATATGTTCATTTATGCTGGGAAGGGGATAGCTATCTAAGATGACCTCCAGGTTGAGGCTGCAAAGGTCTATGCATACTCTCAAGTCCTCAGAGTTTTGCTTTTTGATCAGGACAACCTGGCTCAGCCACTCCGAGGCCTCTGCTTCTTCAATGGTGCCCTTTGTCACCATTTTGTTTAGTTGGCTTTTAAGTATGTCCCTGCGGTCCCTGGTACTGGCTGTACTTTATGTTTGACAAGGAATGCATTGGCTTTGACCATTATTCTGTGTACAAAGTTCTTGATTTTCCTGGGCCCTTCTCAAAACAATTTGGGGAAGTCTTCTTTAATCACCAGCACTCCTCCTGTGTTGACCCCTAATACCTGATCTTACGTGCTGGGACCAGTTTGATCTTGAGTTTGGCTTGGTAATCCCATCCTAGGACCGCAGGGCCTTCTTTGGAGTAGTATACTTTTGTTGTGTTCTCTCTTCCTTTGAACTCCACAACACCCTTTATATACCCTAAAGGGTTCACTGACGCACATCCAAATAAAGTGGGTTTGTGGCGCATGCTGAGCACTTCAACTCTGTTGGTTCCCATCATTTCCTTGTACGTGTGTAAGGGTAATGTGGTCCAATTGGAGCCTGAGTCAGCCATCACTCTTGTCCCCATACCGTTCACTCTGATCACGCAATGGGGCTTCTCCCTTCTGGCTCTTGTGCTGTTCACCATCAACACAGTGGCCCTCATTCCGAGTTTGGAGGTAACCACGCCGCTATTTGCGGAATGGCTGCCTCCAAAATCGTTCCAACTCCGGCCTGGTGAATGGAGTAATTACTGGTCCATTCCGAGGTCGGCTGGACCGGTAATTCCCCATTCACCAGGGCCATTCCCCATTCCCATGTGAGCCCCCATAGGGCCCAATGGGAAGGCGGCAATAACGGTACCTCAAATTGCAGTACCATTATTGACCCCGGTGTCCCTTTGCGGGTCCCGTCCTGAACGCCTTCTAAAAGCAGGCGTTAAGGAAGGACCCGCAAAGGGAACTCGTAGCAGGGTGCAAAGGGATTACCAGCACCGGTGTCATTACCGGTGCCCGGTATCCCTTTGTGCCCTACTTGTAATAAGGCCCAGTGGGTCTCCCTTCTTCTTCTGAAGATGATGCTGTTTCCACATTGTGACTTTAGGAAAAACGAAAGAGAATCTGAGTTGTTGCGCCAGAATCAATTTTGTATGTAATTATAAGGTTCAAATAGAAAACCAGATTCATTTTATATACTGATGATAGAATTTGTTGTAATCCCTCAGCACATGTTTCTCCACCTTTTTAACAGTGGTTCATCAGGAGGGTTTAGTTTTATAAATCAATTATGTGATCAAAAACAAATTAGAAACTTCTGATCAGTTTTTACTAATCTTTATAAACTATTTAGACTTTTGATTTCAGACTCAACAACTTGTTTCGAATAATAATACTAACTATTGAATAAGTGCTTAGGCTCAACATTCACTCCATATTGGCCATTTTAAAGTTTGAAAAGGAACACTTCTTAATTTTGCTCTATTTTGTCCAGTTGTATTTATACAAAATATAAACAGGTGTGCTACATTTAGTTAGCTGAACTACTTGCTGCATGGCATAGTTCATATATTTAGGAATGGATATAATATATTGGATTAGCATCCCATCGCGTACCTTAAACTTCACATTTTGTGCTAGTTTCCCATTTAAAGTTTTCCTTGTGGCATGTTAACCACGGGAAAACAAAGATGGGCGTTTATTTATAGTAGTGTGATGACACGGTCACACTTGTTGTGCGTGACCGCGTCACCACGCACATGCCATCTAGCGTTGGACTCATTTGGGTTACTTTATTAAATGCTTTGTACGCACTTGTAGTATAGATATGTATTTTCATCTTCAGCCCTTTATTTTGAAATAATTTGATTATGATGACTTGTTTGTTGTTATATATAATTAGTGTGTTGGTCTGGAACCAAAAATTCTAATTAAGAGTGCAAAATCATAAAGGAAATGATATATTATAATGCCCTATCTCCCGCTGAGGGTGTAACCAAAATTCTGAATTATGCAAAAATACATTTGAGAGTTACCACTTATAGCATACATTATAAAAAATAGAAATGAAGATACAAGAAAGCCTCTCTGTGGCTGAACTTGATATTCACTATTTGGTAATAGTGTTAGATGTCACAAGGGAAATAACTGATTGAGAGTCAGAGTTTTAGAGAAAATTATACATCTTCGTGTCTACAATTTCCAAATTGTGCCATTAGGCATTTGAATTTCTTTCTTTCCATTGACTGAATAAGGGCATAGTTTGCATTTGCCACATTTGTAATTTCCTTGTAATGCCTTCTGGTTCCACATTTGTGGGAGACCAATGTCTTGATTGTGAGCCATGAAGTGCAACTGGCTTAACATATTCTTTAGGTTCTTTGCTTTCTGAAATGTTAGAAAGGGTGTATTGTCTAAATATCTCGATAAATCGTCATCCAGTTGTAGAATTGACCAATGTTTGGACAATATTTTTTTTCTTTCTCGCATTTTGGAACTATAGGTAGTTATGAATCTCACTTTATTGGTCTTAGCTGATGGACTTGATTTTAGTTTGTTGATGAGCAAATAGGCTCTTGTTTGTAGTTTTGTTTTATGGTAGATTTTCTCGAGATGCTGACAGTCATAGCCCCTCTTTTTACATTTCGAATTTAATCTCTTGCATGTTTTTCAAATTCTAGGTTATCTGTACAATTTCTCTTTATTCTCAACAGTTCTCTTTATGGGATGTTTAAAATCACATGATTTGCATGGTTTCTTTTCGCATGATGGATGCTTTTTCCTGCAGTTGGTTTCAGAAAAAGGGTTGTGTGGATGGTGTAATTCTGAATATACTGGTCCAAGTCCAAAAACCTTATTGATGTTGTACTCTCTTGTGGGTACATTTTAGGTTGTAATCATTAGCATTCAAGTAGTTGTGAAATTCTATGAGCTCTTGTTGGTTACTGTTCCAGATTATCAATATATCGTCTATTTAGCGACCCCAGAAAATTATATGATTTTTTGGTTGTGAATGCGGGGTGTTTCCAAGCAAACTCAATTTCGAAATGGCCCATATATAGATTGGCATACACAGGTGTGAATTTCGCACCCATGGCCGTACCCTGTTTATCTCGATATAGTTAATTGTTAAATGTGAAGATATTATTTTGAAGAGTAAAGTTAAGCATTTCTGTAAGCATGAGATGAAAAGAAATGGATCTGGTTTTGAGCAAGTAATGGATGATTTCAATGCCCTTGTTGTGTAAGATACTTGTATAAAGAGAAGAAACCTCAAGTGCCACTAGTCTGTAGTTGGCTTCCCATATTACTGATTCAAGTTGCTGGATGACATGTTTGGTATCCTGTATATATGATGCCAATCCCGATGCTAGCGGTTGTAAGTGTTTGTCTATGCATGGTGATATAGGTTCTGTTAATGATCCAATACTGTTAATGATTGGTCTGCTTGATGGAAAGGTCTGAAAAGGCTTATGGATTTTGAGAATTAAATATATAGCTGCTATGGTTGGGAATGAGTTGTGCATGACATTGGATTAATCTTCTGTTAGTAGGCCTATTTCCATCCAATGAGTATTCATAGTGTTCCATTGTTCTACAAGTTTTGGTAATGGATTGGTTGTTTGTTTCTCATAACAGTAATCATTATTGAGGTGTTATAGTGCTGATTTAACATAACCTTCTGTATTCATAAGGACTATGTTTCCTCCTTTGTCCGCGGTTTTGTTTGTAACTATAGGATTCTTGCTCAACTCTGCTAGTTCTGTTTTTTCGTTTAGCGTCAAATGATGTTGAATTTTGGGTTTATTACTCGAAAGATATTTGCTTCTCTATTCTTGCATTGTTGCTTTATAAAACACATCGATCACATTGTCCGTAGTTAGGTGTGGAGCAAACTGGGACTTTGGTTTTAATAATGTGTTCTGCATTGACGGTTGTCACTTTTTTGTTGCGCCACTTGCATACCAATGCAAAATGTCTGATTTTCTTGCACACGGAGCACTCCTTGTCCTTCGCCAGACATTCTCTGTCATTGGCCAAGTGTTTTGTACTAATGCATCTGTGAGCCTACAGTGGTTCCTTTCTTCCCCTCTTCCCTTCTCTTGAGTCAGCCACTTGCTTCTCTTTTCTATTTCTGAATGTGATCACTTGCACCTCCGCTGGAACGGAGCTGCGAGACAACTCTTTCTGTCGCCCTGCCGCCTCTTCTACAGCCATTGCAATCTCTATGGCCTTTTCAAGCTGGATTTCCTTCTCCAAAATAAACTTGTCTTGCAACTTTCTGCTGTTGGTGTGGACTGTCAACATGTCACAGTTCATCCCTTCTGCATTATTGGCAAAGATGCAGAGTGCAGCTAGTTCTTGCAACTTGGTTCCATAATCATCCACAGGTTCTGACCCTTCTTGTTTGCGGCTATGAAATTGTTTTCTGTGCAGCAGTGTGTTTTCCTTGCTGTCAAAACGCTTCATAATTTTCCTCCCTGCCTCCTTGTAAACATCATCATTCTCCTCTGCACCTGCTTTGAGCGTAAGGCTGGAGAAGACGTGTTGTCCTTCTACTCCCAAAGCATTCCATAACATCGCTCTGCACCTCGCAACGTATACCCCACACCACCCTGCCCCTCCACGTGTGTCATGAACAAGGGTTCCCATTGTAGCCCTGGGGTCGCAGGCCTACCTGGCCTTTGCAGGAATGGCGGGGGAGGAGTAGCTGCTTGCATGGTGATTGGCGGGTGTCATATCCCATCCTCGTAACCAAATATGTAGTAAAATAATAAATTCACGGATGGTCAGGAACAACAAACTTTATTTGTCTTAGCAGATACAGTGACAAGTACCACTGGATAAAGTCTATCCAAGAGTTCATGAGCTGCTGGGAAGTAAGATGCAGTCACCGGTGCCCCAGGTCTGCTCTTGGTGTTATGTGGCAGTCTTCAAGTCCTTAATCAGGAGGAGTGTTAGGAGCATGTCGCTCCATCTTGCTGGTGCCATTGTGTCCTCTTTTGCCACTTTGCGCGGCTGGATGTGCTTCCGGGTAGGATCTTGCGCGACTACGGCGGTGCCACGTCTCACAAGACTCCTACAAGCCACTGCCCTCTTCGTCCTTTTTTGGGGCACTAGTGACTCGTTAACACCCTTGTTTAATCATTTTCCTACAGAAGACATCCTTTGGAGTCACATGAATGCAAATCTTGCCTTTTCCTTCCTGCCCAAGTGTCCAAAGTGCCTACACATATTTGTTCTGTATGCTTGCCTTCTTTTGCAATGTTTTTTTTTGTATAGAGCTTTTGAAAGTTGGATAAGTAATTTATTGCATTAATTTGTATATATGTTTGGATAGAACCTTGATTGGATATTCTTTTATTTTATAACTGTTGTACTATTGCTGTTTGGATTGCTACTGTCTCACGTCTACATGCCTTCTAAAAGTATAGCCCTCCATTGGCCCACTTTGCCACCAAAGGCTGTTTTACCTTTATGATTGGTTTGTAGAAGTGTGAAGGCTGAGTAGGCAGTTTAGCCACTTCTCAAAGAGCAGAAGTCATTTTGCCACAGGGATCCAACAGCAGAAGGGCTATTGCTGGTGGGGTGGCATCCAGGCTATTGCTGGTGACACCCTGCACGTCATTTGCATTTTTTTTAAATAAAAGGGACCCCCTGATTACTTTTTCAGCTCATATCAAATAAGTCCATTTGCCCCTTTAATAGGATTCATGGACAAAGTCATATTCTAGTCACTAGAAGGAGGGGGCAGAAGGTTATATCTGTTGTGACCAAACATATTCCACAACCTGTCTCAGAGGTGTTTCATTTGACAATTTCCAAATGGTAATATCCCTGTGATTCCCAACAGCGAACGGACAGTACTTACCAAGCACAAGACATATTGGATCTACCCGGATCTATTCTATACTCTTGGAGTGTCATTAGTCCCAGAGATGTGTGATTTCCCTCAGGAAAGCCTCTGGCTAATTATGTCTGCTTATGCTAACAGCTATGAAATGCAAAGTCTCAGCAGGATAGTTCAGGGGCAACGTGCTCGCCTTGGAAGCAAGACGACCCGAAGCAACACAGCCTCAATCCCCGGGTCCGTGCTTAGAAACCTCTGGGTATTAAGTGCGTTATAAATAACCTATAATATGATATCATTAGTGTGCATCTGAACAAAGATCTTACTTCAGAGAAAGGCTGGAATCCCCCCCTTTCATTCCACTGACTCTCCCCTTTGGGCACCTTATAGTGGTATAGCCCACTGCTTTTGGATAGCACAAGAGAGTTGCAGAAACGCTGACACCAATGGCACAGCAGTGTTCTCTATCAGCACCAAGAACTCATACATTCTTTACAGGCTCCGGCTAGGCCCCGTTTAACCCTGGGAACAGGCAGCAGGGTGGTTATAGGAGCTAGATGCCACCCCAAGCTACTGGATGCAGGACCCCAGAAGGTAATGGGGAATGCCGACCCCCCTTTATGCATACCCCCTAAGGACCAGCCACAAATCTGTATCATCAGTTTCTGATTCCAGAGAGGCTTTCTCTTTCAGTCACCCAAAGTCTTCTCATCTAAGATTTCAATATCTCCAAGCTCCTTTAAGGAATCCAAAATGCAGGGTTTATGCTGGTTCTGTTATTGCTGAAACTCAAAGCTACTAAACACATATGGGAAATGGATTTCCCAGCCGAAAACTGCTTCATGACAGTCTGAACCTTGAATGGTGAACACAAATGGACAGGTGGAAGGTGGGGGCTATGGTTACAGGGTAGTTCAGGTGGGCGAGGTCAGAGGTGAAAAGGTGGTGATGGGAGGTGACAGAGGAAAAGATGCAGGGATGGGAGAAGGAGGAGGAATGTTCCTACCACACAGAAATTAGACTGCAGAAGAGTTTGGAAAATACATCCTTTGGCACGACAACTACATACTGATGGCTTAAAAAACGATTCACCCGGTCATCCTGTGTAAAGGCCAGGTGACAAGGTTACAATTACACAGCACCGTTCTGTAGTGCACAAGGGAAAACGTTTGCACTGTGTTAAAAACAGAAAGAACGGTTACAACCTCATGGAACCAGTCACAGTGCTGAATTAATATGAAATAAAGGGATGGGTACTGTAATAGCAAAACAAAAACAACAGTCTTTCATGTCATCGATGGCTGGCAAGTTGACCATGTCATGTGACACCTCGAACCAGCCCTGGAGTTCTTGCCAAAAGTCCTTTACATGGTGCAATTGGATGAGAAATTACTATGAGACCGAAACTACACATCCTGGTTGAAAATCCAGGATTGAGTCAACAGTGGCCACTTTGCAGCTTTGATAGTCACTTGCCAAGTAGTTCCACTCTACAGACATCGGTGGTGTGAGTTGTGGCAAAGCCAGTGTAAAACACTAAAACATTTAGAACTCTGAAATGAAACAGCAAAATCTATACATGCTTCCTGTCGGAAAACCTTAAAGAGAATTTTTTGGTTACTATTTCTGTCCTCCATTGAATGCTTGATATATTTTCTTATAAACATAAAGGGCCTGATTCATGGAAAAGTGCATATTCATCCTGTAAAGGCTGTTTGCCGAGAACGGCACTGCACGAGCCTGCGCTCAGAATAAAAAATGCGTGCCCTGCGTATTCATGGAATGCTCTGTGCAAAGTCACCATATACGCGAGTCGTGGCTGGAACGTCCCTTACACACCCCCACACAAAGCAAAAACCGCCAGAACAGCTACCTTTGCATGACGCCCAAGGCACAAATACATGCACTGTTCAAACAGTGTGTGGGGTCCCCCACAAGCAGGATTGCATCTCGGTGACCCTACGCCAGGTCGCCCATATCTGGTAACGCCACCCCGACAACATGCGTATGATTCATCATAACTCGGATAAAACTCCGAAAATCTGTGTGAGAACCCTCGTAAACCGCTCCTGACCACACTATACTGTGTACGTGCACCTCTAAGTCTGATTGGACCCCGGCTGCATACACCCACCCCTAAATCTGACATGCAAAACCCACCTCCACACTGCGATTCCTATGCGCAAGTGTCTTTACTCCTGCCTTCAGGTGGCAGAGATATCAATGGGATTTACATGGGCATTTCGCATGTGAGAGGTTGCATGGCCACATTCATGAATACGCTTTGTCATGTGCACTTGTGGGCGTGCTATCGACTGCCTGCGGCCCGTCCCTCGTAGCAGCCAACATTTTCCCTTGTTGTTCGACATTTTGTGAGTACCGCCTGTACTTGACCCTCTGCAGAGGCATCTCCCACCGTGTGCGTGGTGTCTCATGCAAGGTGCTCGTCCATGCGCAGAGCCGTGCCGGTCCTGCGCGGAATGCTCGCAAGTCCCGGACAGGTACAGCGCATTCGGTTCCATTAATCGCAGAATGGGGATTTGCGCGCAGATTGGCATGCAAATCCCCAATTTTCCACGCAAATATTTCCATGAGTCAGGCTCAGAGTCTACGGGCCAGATTCTCAAAACATTTTTTGGCACAGGTGAAGAGATGTACTGGTGCATCTCCTCACTTATGGCAAAAAAAGGAGAATCCCTACTCTCAAAGGGCGTCGGAAGAAGCACATCATGGAGGTGCTCACTCAAGAGCCCCCCCCCCCTTGCACATTTGTGCAAATAAGGGGGCACTTCAGGGCATTTAAAAGTGCATCCCAAATTCACAAACAGGAAGCACTTTTAAATGCACTGAAATGCATCCCACTTTGCCTTTTGAAACAGGCGCAGGAGGAGGCACAAATCACGACAGGAACATTTCTGGCCATGTCATGATTTGTTTTAGCAGTGCGTTAAACCACGGTTGTCACACTTGCATTTCTATTCCCCAAACATGGAGCAAAATACTTTTTTTTTCTTTGAGCAATTCTTATGAAACAGACCATTGAATGGCCCTTCTCGATGAAATGCGCTCTCAGCAACCACGTGGTTGCTGGGAGCCTTTCATTGCTCCCAACACTAATGTATGCAAGGGGCTGGGCAGCGCATCTTTGCAGCACTGTCCAGCCCCACCTGAAATGATCAGGTCACCTTTGTGAATAAAGTGACCTGAGTATTTCTGAAAGCAGCACAAATGAAACAGACGCATTCTCGACGCACCCTTCATTGCACTGCTTTTTGAGAATCTGGCCCTCAATTCTCAGTGAAAGAGGAAGGAAGATATTCCATAGGACCATTACACCTTTACTAGGGACATCAAAATTGATAGATGTGCTGAACAAATGGCCTTGGCCTATGGAAAATAACGTTCTTATGTGCTGGAAGATAACATTCATGCACGATCAGTACGGTATCATTAATTAACACCCTGAGAGAGGGCTCTGGCTGATCAGGATGCTCGGAACTTGGGCTGGATTCTCCGGTATAAGCCCACATCCTGTGTTCTGATGTCCAGTGACCCCTTCCCTGCTCCCCCTCGCTGCTTAGCACCCATGTAGTTCCTATGCGGGTTCTAAGAGTGTTTAACTAAAAACAAAAATGAAACTTACCTTGCGGTTCGCCATAATCTACCAAATCCGTTTGCCTTGTTGATGACTTGATGGTCATCAACATAGAAAACAGACTTGAAAACTACGGAATGGTGCTGTAAACCCATTAGGACCCGCGTAGGAATGAGCACGGGTGATAGTGGCCATGATGATGAAGGTCCCGGGCCATATCGCGTACTAACATCTAGGGACCCTCCTTGGAGGCCCTCTCCTTGCCGAAGCCTATTAACTCGTACCATGGGCCGTTACCATCCATATGATCCAGGGTCTTCATCATAACAGTGGCAGTGTGTGCCATTAAAGGAACACTGGAGGATTTAGAAGTTTAAACTAGTTGAAGGAAGACATTTCTTATAAATCAAGCATTGGAAGGCACACTTGGTTAAGACATTTTTATTATACCAGATGCAAGCCATTACCTCTGAAAAGGTTGCATACAATAACAAAGGCAGCCCTCTATGAGCACAGTCTGCTGCAAAAAGAGGTCCTGGTGGAGGTGGTCTGGGGGGCTGGGCCATCACCTGGGCAGAAAAAGGCATTTCCCATAGCATACACATAGTGATACACTAGGTGGGGACATACCCAAACAAAGTCTGCAGGCTCGTACCCATCCTCGCATGCCATTTTATTCTTCTCAAGATCTCCATATGATACTTGTGGCTGACTCGTAGCTGAACACAAGGGTACACCTAGGTTCTCACATGTCTGGGTGTGTCCGACATGTCATACATTATTCCTCACTGAGCAATGCAGTAAATGTACATAATGATGAAGGGTGGACTGGCCTTTAGGGAACTCTGGAGATTTCCCTGGTAGCCCTCTGCACCCTGGGCCTCTTTTGTGCGATATTTCCACATTTTTCTCATAGGAAAAGGTTTGGGCTTGTTGAAAATGTGTGTTCTGGGGCCACTTTGAGAACATTTTCCAGAGCTTCTTTTGTTTCCCAGTCCACCCTTGATAATTAAATCTTAATATTGTATTGTATTCACTTTGAAAGACATTCATACAGATGTTCACCAAAATGGGAATTGGTAAGAAATTACGTGTTGATCATTCCCGCTGCACTGGTAGGGGATTAAAGTGTGTAAAGTGCTTTAGTTCCATATTACGCTGTACAATGTTGCTTCCCTTTTTTCAAGATTCCAAATTCTGTTTGCAGGAAGAGATCTAAGTAAAACTATGTAGGTGAATATCTTGGACACATAATAGACAGGGAAGAGACACTCAGCAGTGTATAAAAGGGGTAGAAAGAAATGAAAACGCAGTTTAAGGGGGCAGTCTCAAGAAAAGCATTCCAACATCTTCAATGGCAACCTTTTAGGGCAGAGGCACACAGGGGTGGACTGGGAACAGAATGTGGCCGGCCCTTGAAATGTTTTTTAAAGTGAAATCTAATTACACAAAGCGAGAAAGCCAAAACCCCACTAAGCAGAGCCCATGGGTTCTCTGACCAAGAAAGTCCAAATAGTGACTTTTAAAGCACATTGGCCCTGTATTGTATTTATTTATAGACCATTTTTAGAGCGTTAAGTCCATAGATATCAAGGCGCTAGTTACAAGCTCTGAGCAGAGCTAGCCGCAGGTCCGTATCTTATGCCAAGAGAGTGCCTTGAGAAAAGAGAGTGTCTTGAGGTGTTTCCTGAAGGTCCAGTACGATTGTTTTCGATCTTAACGCTAAGAGTAGCGAATTCCAGTACTTGGAGGCGATGACCATGAAGCTCGCCCCTACTGCTCTACTAGTTATTAGCATGAGAAAGTAGTCAAACATAACAAGAAACATATAAAACATTTGTTAAAATTGAGGCAAACATGCTGGAAGATTTATAACGAACGATTTGCTCCCAAGGCATGTGGGGGGTGGGAGAGTGATGAAGTGTAAGGGGTTTGGTGACTGGGAGAGAGGGTAGGAGGAGCAGAAAACAGCGGTAGCCACACAAAGGAGGACCGTGGGGTAGAGGCCCACCAGGATATCTCCAGAGCTCCATAGAGGCCAGTCCACCACTGGAGCCAGACCAGACAGCAGACAGTGATCGCACAGGAAGTGGCATGTACCCTCCCCGCCCCCACCTGGGCAACATTGCAAAGAAGCTACTGGGGGAAGATGGGGAGTTGTTGCCAATCTATACTTGCTACCATGCTACAATCTTTAAGTTTTCAACATATGGTTTAATAAAATGCAAGTTTTGCACCGGAAGGAAAGTGCAGACCAGAGCATGCACGCGATGCACGCTCTTCCACCTACACCCACTAACTGTGACTCTTGATTGAAATTATGTACAGGTTCAATCTAAACCAGCTTTGAAGAGCAACATCTTTTAAAAAATAATTTCCCATAATTTGACATCCTTACACACCTGGTTCATGGATTTTTAAGAACGGTGCAAAGTGACTTTGCAGTGCCAACAAACACCCTGATTCACAGAGCAGCGCAAAGAGTATTTTCTACAGTGCAAAGTGACTTTGCACTGACTTTGCACTGGTGAAAAGTGACTTTGCACTGCAAAAATTCACTTTGCACCGCTCTGTGAAATAACTTTGCACCAGGGCAAAGTCACTTTGCACCGCGCTAAAAATGCAATGGGTGAAAAGCTTAAGAAGAATGGTTTTAGCAAAAGTAATATTCGAAAGCAGAGGCCTCTGAAAAACATTGGGATTATTGGGATCATGTGGTTAGAAAAAGAAGTTTTGAACTAAAAGCTAAAATGTAAAGATGGAAAGCGTGGAAAGTGCATAGAGTGCAAGGAGGGGCTAGTGCAAGAGCCAGGGACTAGTGAACTCATTCTGGAGATGTGTTCTGAGGAATGCGCTGCCCGATTTAAAATATGCAATTTAGCAATTCTAATTTAGAAACATTCAATATTTAGGTTAGATTTTGGTTTGCATAGTTATTTTTTTTGTTTTGTGAATTCTGGTCTAAATTTTCATGCTCTTCTATGTGACTTTCTAGGTGCATTTTCTTTTTTTTTTTTAAAGTGTATGGAGATTTAAAAATGTAAAGCCTTGCAATGTATCTGTTTATTTCATTTACTGTCATTTATGCATTCACAAGTAGTGTATCTATTTTTAACAATCTTTGATTTTTACTTCAAGGGTGGAGTGAGCACTTGTGACAGTATTGTGTGATGTCTCTCCATATTCTCTTTGAAAATGCAATAACATATTCATGAAAAATTGAAGATTTCTGCGATAGTTGCTGATTCTCAAAACTCAGACTCCAAATTGCTCTTTGGACTAAGCATCTGTGTTTGCTTTTTAAGCAAACAGAAATCCAATAAGAAAAATACCTTACAACTTTGTTGTCTCTCAACCAAACTTGATGTCTGCCGTTCTACTCCCCCGCGCAGCCTATCGGACGCAGAGATGACATCAGCAGCACAGAGTTCGGGCTGCCTGAGCATTTCAGCACAACACTGCACTGTAATGGCGGCACCTGCTCAAAGATAAGGAGTGCCCAGTCCTGTTTCTCTGAGGCTCATGAAGGAAGCATTGCAACAAAGAGGCAGGCATTGGGAGGCGAGACAGGAGTGGATGGGCAGCAAACAGACTAATACGATGCCCATGGCGCCATGTGAGAGTCTTATCATGAGGCGTGTTGGGCAACGTTCGAGATTTGGGCTGGTAGTCGTCATTTGGACTCTGGGGGAGAATGGTGGACTAATATGGCGGCATGGGACCACGGGACATGGGCCAGTAATGATGGCAGTTCCTCCTTTCTAGTGGGATGGCTAGTGAGCAGGAGCCTGCTTTGCATCTGTTTCGTCATCCCCAAAGTGACCTGCCACCGCCTCCATCCACTTGGGTGTCAGCTGAGGCCTTCATTTGGCTGACTGAAAACAACATAGCTTGGTAACTTAATGACCTCCTCCATTGTGCCCCTCTTCTCCTAAAGCAGCCAATGATTAGAGGCCTGGCTATGGCGTGGGCCAAGCCTCTGTACCATTTACTCCTCTCCTCATCAACACTTACCGGTTCGGATGTCTCCTGAGTACCAGATAAGCCCAACTCCAAGCAATATGGGACCTTTGCATGCATCTTATACTTAATGGACATGATGTCCATTACCCCGGTAGCCTTAAAAAGGGCATCTGGATAAGGACATGCCAGTTAGCCTGTTCACCAGGTTTGCCATTCTCATCCTTCGCCACCCTCTCCAGGACCCTGGGAGGATCCATGCTTTAATGGTTTTCCTCATCACGGTTACATGTCTTTCGATCGATTTCGTTCCATAGAAAAGATTTTCCCTCGAAACTTTTCCATTGAAAACTTTACCATCGAATCACTATTAATATAATTAAAAGTGAACATTCATCGAAACTGCTTCATCGAAATGAATGGATGGTAACGTTTTCAATGGAAAATTGCTAATACCACACAAGTAAGAGGGAGCTGTCCAGTGCTGAAATCGCTTCCATGCGCTAAAGCACTGGACAGCTCCCTCTAACTTGTGTAGTGTCAGCGAGTGTACTTGACACTGTACTTGTGTGGTGTTTATTGTTAAATTGCGTGGTCCACCCTCCACCCCTCCAAACCCACGTTTTAAAAACTGCACCCTTTCTCCCACCCAAGCATCCATACATCTATTTTTTTTATATCCATAGGCACTTTTTCCATCGAAATGTATTGATTGAAATGTTTTTCCATCGAAATTCTATGGAAATAAATGCAATGAATATTCATTTCGATGGGAAGGTATTTCAATCAATACATTTAGATGGAAAAAGTGTCTATGGATCCTTTTTTCGATGGAAAGACTGCATACCCCTCATCACCACCAAAGTTATCCTTCCCTGGCATGTCCTTGGGGGAAGATAGCTGCTTTGCCATAGATTACCATTTAATGTGCCCGAACCTGATCTGTTCCCATGTTTACCATTAACTGGCCAGGTATATGCACCACTGCAAGGATTGTCATCAAATGCACAGGTCCCATGCAAAGGATTGCCATACAATTTCCAGAAACCTGCCCTATTGCAAATATTGCCATCAACTGCCCAAGGACTGTCCCCATAGTTAAGGATGGTCATCCATTCATTGGCAACTTGCCCCATAGATAAGGATTGCTATCAACTGCCCTGATACTGGCGCAGAAACTGGCCTTTTTTTTCCACCTGTTGCCATCAACTGCTCAAGAACGTTCACCATAGCTAAGGATTGGCATACACATAACATGCCCCCAAAAGGAGGATTGCTATGAACTGGCCAGGTACTCACGCCATTGCAAAGGATTGACATCAAATGCCCAGAAATCTACCTCATTGCAAGTGATTGCCAATAACTGTTCAGATTCTTTGCATCATTGCTAAGGATTTCAATTGGAATGCACATGAACTTGTCAATTTTCCTAGGTTTGCCTTTAAATGGCCAGAGACTAGCCCATTGTAATAGATTTCCAAAAACTGCCATGCAGCTGCCACATTCCTGCCATGCCACACCCCTCCCATGAAGGGCAGTCTCCTGACATCTACATCCCCATCTTTCCAGTGGCATGGAGCAGGTTCAAAGGTCAGATGGTTTTTTTCTCCCAAAGCTGCTGCAACACAAAGTTCCTGCAGGTAGAGATGGCTTTTTAAAAAATCGTTTCCACATCTGATCTTAGTCATAATAAGGGTATGCCTTAGTCAATCTGGTGGCACATACATCATCAAATACAAGCCATGCCGAGTTGTAGCATGGTGGTTACTAATAACACAATTATAATGCCACAACAGTCAGATATCAAGCTATTTCCAGCTCTGTGAGCAGGACCAAGCTATGATAGGACTGATGTATATTGGTGTCTGGCCTGTCCACACAGCTGTTATGTGGAAAAATAGACAGCATGCTGGCTCTTTGATTCTCCTGCTGGAAGAGTAACACTTTCTGCCAGACCATAGAAACTTCCCCTTTGAGGTCTCCAGGAACCAGTGCTTCAAAGGCAGTACTTACATTACAAAGCTACACCCACTCTCAATTATCCTGACCACTGGATTCTCTTTGTTGTCAACAAGCTTGGGAAGAGATACAGTAGACAAAGAGGATGAGTATTCCTAAAGAAGGGTTCCACCATCTTGGTTTATGCTGCAACTTTATTCAATTTTCCTATCCCCTCCATTTCCTGTAGGTAAGGTACTCGGGGTGGGATGTCATAAAGCAAAGGGTATTTATTTACAACAGCCCTTAGCAGACTTGCTTCAGGACCCCGTTGTCTTTGATTCTTTGATTAATCTTTGGAAGAGCATCAAGAGAAGAAGAACATACATTATTAGTTCTATGTCTATGTTTGGATTGCAGCCCATTCCAAAGGCCTCTCCCATAGAGGTGAAGACCGCAGGCACGCAAGGCAGATAACTCTGCTCCTTAACCAGCATCCTCCAGGAACAATGGTATTGACTGCCGTTGGTGCCAGGCCTAGATCCTGGCTCTGCTGGAACTAGGGCCCTGTTCACTGGAGCAAAGTACCCCATGGAGGTGACAGCCAAATTCCTGGAGTGGACGTGCAGGACTGAATATCTAACCTTGTTCCTGGAGACTCTGGATTGGGCCTCCGAACAATCCATAAGTCAAATGACAGCTGTGGGCCCTGATTCCTGAATTGAACCGACAAGCTTCTTGGTGCTGAATGCTGTTGCTGCTTGGACTGCACCGCATGTTAGACCAGTTGACAAACACACCAACACGACTAAAAATCACCATTTTAGAAAGCTCCTAGAAGCCTTGCACAATGCTGTCGATCCCCCAAAGACAAGAAACCAAATGTACTGTGAAGAGGCCATGGTCCCCTGGTCCACATTTGGGACCATAGTGACTTCAAGCCCCCATCTCTTTTTTTCTACAAAGACATTTCCTTGAACTATTGATATCATTTCCAAGTCAATGGCCTGAACATTCCTGCTCACCTACCATCCATCATAAAAATGTCAGATGACCGCTGCACAACAGTCTGCATTCTGTGTGTGTCTTTTACTGGGGTGGATTGTTTGAGTGCTTAGGTCTGCATTTAATTTGATTGAAAGAGTATATTTTTTTATAGAACCTTGATTCGACATTCGTTTATTTTGGAACCATTATACTTAAGTTATTTGGGTTGCTGCTGACATCAGCTCATACGCCTTCTGCAGCTATAGTCTGTCCTCAGCCAAAACAAGGTGATAGAGATATACCTTTCGGGCTGTGCCTGTCTCAACTTTATGATCCAGATCACTGCTGGTTTAGCAGTAGTGTGGGGCTGAGCAGGCGGTTTAGCCACTACACATCCCTCTACTCCTGCAGAGCAGTAGACTTACCATAGTTGAGGTATACTGAACGATTGCTGTGAGTAGGTATTTAGCTGAATTATGGCTGAAATCAAATCTATTCTACTTTATTTCTATCATTATCTTCTCATCTGAAGCCAATGCAACAGCAACTCAGGGGGCTAAAGATAACAGTGCAGATTGTAAAAGTGAAGGCAATTAAACATTGTCTCACAGCATCCTTGGTTGAATACAAGACCAATATGTATATGTTTTTATATTGGACAAGAAGAATGGTGAGGCCAAGTGAGAGGTGAGCAGAATCTGTTCCTTTGGGACACGTTAATGAATAAACTTGAAGAATTCACAGCAGATGGTTGAGACCTGTGAGGCTGGGACAAAGTAGTAGGCTGGACAGAGTGACACGTCTCCTGAAGCCTGTGAAGGGAACCTCACGTTGGGATATCCCTGTAGTTCCTCTGTGCACTATTCAGCCTGAGCTGGTAAGGAGTTATCACTGGGAGGAATGTGTTGGTATGAGACATGGCCACTATTAGTGCAATTGGTAGGAGAATGGAGCAGAGGTGGATCTGGATGTTAGGAACATTGAAGGCTTGATTGGGTTGGGCTAGCTTGATAGGGCTGGGGAAGAGTCTTGTACAAGGTTTGGCTGACCGTTTCCTATGCAGATTGGTTTCTTATGAGACCTTGAATATTGGGACATCTCTTCATTACACTATTGGTCAGTCTGCCTGAACAGTAAGGATGTGAGAAATAGGATCACTTCTCTGTGTAGACAGAGAGAGCTAGAGAGCCCTGTATCCACAGGCCCTGCAGGGTGGAGGGTAGAAGAGTGAGTAGCATAGAGAAAGACATCGGGCCTTGCATCCTCCCCTTTGGTGATATTATGCTTTGCAATGGGTGACTGACCCTGCACATCCCTATCAGTCTCTCTGAGGAACCTTCTTGTTCAGAAGACTAAAGACTAAGGTCTCAAACCATATGTTTGGACTGGCTTGATGGCAGCTCATATGTTTGGACTGGCTTGATGGCATTGCATAGTTTTGGAATGGCTTGATGGCAACGAATATTGCAAATATGTTTGGACTGGCTTGATGGCAGCACATATGTTTGGACTGGCTTTATGGCAGCGCATATGTTTGGACTGGCTTGATGGCAGCACTGTTAAGGATTTCAATCAGGCGATACACCCTGGTCTCAGCCTAGTATGCAGTGCACAACTGAAATGCTTATTTTATTTTATATATATATATATATATATATATATATATATATATATATATATATATATATATATATATATATATATATATATATATATATATATAGGTTCAATGTTTGAGAGATACATCACTCATATCACACCCCCTTTGCAAATACACTGGATCAAAATGGACCAGGAACCAGGCTGGTAGGTAAAGGTAATATTTATTTAGTTATTTAAAATTCAAATCAAATATATACTTTTTAATGTATGGGGCAGCAATCACCAATTTGCTGACAATAACAAATAAGAAGTAATGCAATGCACTTAAATTCACTCTTTAGCAACACAAAATAGAAAACACCAGAGAAATAGGAACACTTTGAATTTTTGGAAAGATAGCACTCAAGTTAGAATTTCCTGCAATATTCCTCAACCCACAAATGATCAATTCTAAAGAGATATAAGGAAGCAGCAGGTAATCAGGAATGAGGAACAATAAACAACATTTAAATCCAACCTTCCTTCCTCAAACAAGAGAGAAAAACACGGATTTGAAACCTTACAATGATAAACTGACACTTGAAAATGGCTGAATAAAACACTGAAAGTGTGCAAAAATCCCTAAATCAGTACACATTTCTATGGGAGCAACATTGGAAAGATACAAGTAGTTATAGGCAATAGTTTGAGCAAAAATAAACAATTCGAATTTGAATGGAAAGTTGAAAATAATTTAGAATAAAAATAACGTGTAAAACGTTGCAAAAATGTTGATTCGCACCTAAAATTAACCAAACGGTTTTCAATTAAAACTGATTTTGAGTGCGGTGTTTGGGTTGGGGTGTAGCTATAGGTCTTAGGCATAATCAAGAATTGAAAGGAGGTCTCTAGCTATTAAACGGAGGGAGATATGCAATGTAGAATGAGAGTCGTTTTTAGAAAATCGGGTAGTGACAACTGAAAAGAAATTCAGTTTGGACAAGAATAGTTTTACTCTAAGTTCTATTCTATACTATACTAGAGAATTCCGGCTAGAATACCAAAGAGGGACACAGTAAGTTCTGAGTTGATTCATGACTTCAACCCCAGATCTCGGGCATCCGCCCTGGCCGAACCAGTCCGGTCACTCAAAATATGATTGATAGTTTAGGGTTTACACAAGATAAAAATGACTAAAGAAATGGCGCTTAGCAAGATAAATCAAGGACAGGATTGCAATAAGGATTCTGACAATGTTACAAGTTATTAAGGTAAGGATAGGATGGTTTAGATATTAGGATAGGACAAGGCAAGGTATGCTATAATTTTCTATGATTCCTATTAATACTTACAGTCCACTTTAATTTAGGATTTTGGACCGTCAATGGTTCTGGACACCACAATGATCTCGTCTAACACAGGACAGCTGGGCAAATCTGGGGGGGACAGGATCAGCTGGGCTGTTCTGGCCACCCGACTGCACTGGACTGACACTTCTGGTTACTGGATGCTAAGTTTGCAGCAGGCATGCATCTAGTAGCAGCAAGCCAGGCTGGATCAGGATGCTTCCCTTGGGTTTTGGGGATTTTTTTAGAATTTGAGGCCTATCTGAAAATGGGTTCAGCAATGCATAGGCCTTGGCTTTGTAATGAAAATCTGGAATCAGGATCCAACAGGATGAAGAAAACAGGAACCGGATGCCACACAGGAATTCAGGAAGAAAGTCAGGAATTAGTGTGTATCCTGTGTGCTGTCAGGGGCCCTTATTTATCATGCCAGATGACATCACTAAAGTATATGACCAGGGCAGGCTTACTACTCCCGCCTCTAATAACCGGATTGGGCAAGATAGAAGTCTCCTCCTAGCTCTTCGCTGATGGATCACAGAAAAAGGATGTCATGTTTATGGGGTGATTTTTACAATGGCTAGAAACCTCCCCTAGCTTCTGGAACCAAAATCTAATTTTGCCACAAACACATATTTATGCAGTTGCAACCTCTGAGAAAATCAGAAACACAGGTTACATATTTTGTGCGTCATATTTCAATCCAAACCCCAAGTCTGTGGGACTCGGTTTCGCCTTGCTGACACATTTTGTTAATTTTAAACCTGAAAGATTTGACCTAAAATTCCCCAACTTAGTACACAGATGCACATTTACGCCAGGGATGTATGTACAAAATGTTATGTTCACAAAACATCAATACTTTCCCCGTAATCTGTCATTTTCTATAACTTCTGTTCATTATGCAGACATTAGTTCTACCAGGTTTTCAAAGAAAGAGCATAACATTAGATTTAGAACTACAAACTTTTCATATTTTTCTTAATTCTTGCTGCAAAGTTAAACATCTTTAAAGTTCAGTTGCAAAATAGCCTTTAAAACCAAAAGGAAGCCCATTGTCACTTCATCAGTTATTTTTTCTTTTCCCCAACTGCTGTCAATTATCACTTCCTGCAAAGCAAAGTGGAATATCCAGTCTTAATTGAAGTGTTTATTGCCCCTCCGGTGAGTGTCCCAGCCTGCTATTGTCCCAGCCTGGAGCAAAGACGAATGTCTGATGAACTTGTGAAGTTCCTTTGTCCTGATGCACTCAAAGTCTTTCAAGCTGTCAATTAGCGCTTTCCTGTGCCAGAAGTTTATGAGGTGTCACCCTTTCTCAAGGCTAGCAACTGGCAGAGCAAGTTTTCTTTATAGCTTGCCAACTTATCCTAGTAGTTTTAAATCTTGACTTAAACCTGTGGAATCAAAACTGTTTATTGGTGTACTTTTACCAGCAACAAATCATTTTACATTGCTAAGTAAACAGGCCTTCACACAACAATTTACTTTTACATAGGCGATTTTCTCTCTTCAGTCAGAAGAAGCACATTTTACTATTTCTTTAAATTCAGTTTTCATCTCCAGCAAATACACACTTTATGCAGCTATAGTTCTTTTCTTAAGTGCTGGAGTTGTTTTGCAGCATGGATACATGTAAACCAGCATCTATTTAGAGTCTTTCTCTGAACAGCTGATTTAGATACTTTTACAAAGAAAATACACATGTTTCCCATGTAAAATGAAAACAAACCCCCTGGTTCATTTTTCTAAGATACTTTTGACAGGAGCTGTCATTCAAATGAGGCCCGGTTCCTCTGAGACACAATGGATGATCCTGGGCATTGCAGGGCCTTTTTAATCACAGTGATTCATAAGGACTGGATGATTTTAGCGCCAAGCAGCCCTTTTAAAGGTTGAAAGAGGTGTCCTTTTAAAGAGGCATTTTGTGTTTTCAGCAAAGTAATGCTGCCTCTTTCACTTAACTCCATGTTAAATGTTGCAAAGCACACTGGCACATTCCTGCAGTGAGTACTCTGTTCCACCCCACCTGAAATGTGTGTGGCAGGGTGGTGCAGCTATTTTCTGGTTGTTGTAAAAACGCGGTATAGAGATCCTGGCGCGCACAGGAGTCAGCGTGGCAATTTCGCTGTTTCTTGCACCACTGCAACAAAATGATGTAGTCAAGCACAGCTGAGTGGGTTAATTTACCCACAGATTCCCCCTCATGACTTCTTCCGGACTTCCAGTCATGGGAGAGTCTGGCAAGTGGGATTTCTTCCATGGGAGAAACAGGTTAATTTGGGTATGAGTCCTTCTTTTATCAGCGAACGATACGACATGTTCCTCCTCTTGTCTCTGGACGGAACGTGGTACGACACTTCCTCGCTTTCCCTGGGATATTCCTTTCATAGTGTGGAGCGACACTTCCGGATCTCTTTTGGTTTCTCCCTTCCAGGTTGCCGGGGTGGTCCTCTTTGGTTGTTTGGTAGGCACAACCAGTATGAATCTATAAAATAGAACACAAACCGGTTACGACAATTTCCCACCAACTGTCCTCAAATGGGATGACAGCAGTGAGATATGCATGCATTCAGTGACAATTTAAATATTCCTATGCTTCAGATGTATCCCCCACTGGGTTTTCAATCGGCTCCTCTATTTGTTGCAAAGTGTGCCTGGGGTGGCAACTCTTTAGCTGATTGATGTGGACCCACTTCTCATCTGTCAAGTTACCTTTGATTCTATAGGCGAGGCCTCGGATGGTGACCGCTCCTCCATTTCTGAACTTCAATCTCCTACCGTAGCACTGGGGCTGACCGGAAGGCTTTATTTAGGATTTCCAGGGCCCTGAGATTTTCTCTCCAGTTGGGACCGGGCTTGGCAATAACTGGGATCCAAATTAATCTCAAGCCGGTTGAGGATATGACTGACCATATAAAAGGCGGAAGGAACACCTTGCATGACCCAACAATTATGTTCTCTGCTTTTGTCACTTCTAGAAATTTTTATCATACAACTGCTAAGCAGAAGATGTTTGGAACAGGGAATTTCCAGGCCCCATACCCATTGATAAACTGACTCTACACCGGGGAGGGTCTGGTCTTTTGGGAGTTTCTTGAATAATATTTCGCTGATGAAGCTTTATTCGCTCTTCAAGTCAACTCGGGCGAGGACAGACTCCTTCCCGTCATTTAACTGAATCAGAAAGAAGAGCTGTTCACCTTTCTTCTGAATGCCAGCTACACTTTGTGCTGGTTGGTTATCACTCGACGATGGAATTGGGGTTTTCAGATTGTGAATTAGTATAGAATTTCAAAGTATTTCCTTCCAGTGTGGAATGCCACTTGAAACTGGAAGGAAGGTTGATGGTCAGAAATGGAGAGGAGTTCCCATCACCAGTTTGTTGACCTACATCAATTACTGTTACGTCATGTACTTGGTTGTTCTGAAAATGGAACTCAATATGATCTGGTTTTTTTTCAACCATGTGGCATGTGTCATTTAAACTAACATGGTTGACACTATGTTTTAATTTTATTGGCCTGTTAGTCTGGGTCCAGAGGACCTTGTTCACACAGTCTATTAGGGGGGACATCCTACGCCGGATGTCATTCCCCAGTAGCCAGGGTGTGCCCTCTACAGTCACGACTATGACCGGGTGTCTCACCTTGCGTCGCCCAATTTTAATTTCCAGATCCTCAGTCCCCTCGACAGGAATTTCATTCCCATCGAACTTCTGAAGCTGTCCAGGAAGAGGGGTGAGATGGTTATGGTATTTCTCCCCCTTCCTGAATTTAGCTGCTCAAAGGCCCTTTTTGACAGAAGAGTGGCTTGGGATCCAGTGTCCACCAGTGCTGGAATTGCACATTGCCCTAGCACTTGGACGGAGGCGTAGAATCTACCTTCTTTCTCCTCCAATGGGCAAAGGTAATGGGCATTCAGGGCAAGTTGTGTAGTCAATTTCCTTATTTCTGACTCCAACACAGGGATAGTTTGGTCAGAATCGGTGTTGGAGTTGGGGAATCTGACAGAGAATTTTGACACACCGCTATTTGGGGAGTTTTGGGCTCCCCTTTTCCTGATTCTGGGCTGCCCCCCCTTTTGGAAGCAGTCAACAGAAGTGGCTGGAGAGGTTTGGGGTTCCTCTTGTGCTGGTTCTGGCCTGCCCCCCTCTTCTAGGAGGCGGTCCCCAGAATGGAGTTGGGTAGTTTGGGAATCTGAAAGGAACATTTTGCACTCAGGGATTCGGGGAGTCTCGGTCTCCTCTTTTTCTGATTCTGGGCTGCCACTCCCCCTTTTTGGAGACAATCACTGAAATGGCTTTGGGGAAATGGGGAATCCTCTTTTTCTGATTCTGGGCCGCTCCCCCCCTTTTTGGAGGCAGTCCCCAGACTTGGTTTGGGCAATTTGGTTTCCTTCATTATCATTCTGGGGTGCAATGATGTGCGGTTCTAACTCAGTCCCCACATTCACCCAGTCTTCATTCGGATCTCTTGGGACCCATTTTTCTTTGGGAGGAGTTCCCCCGTCCCTGAAGGAGAATATCTTTTTCCCAGAATCCTCTAAGGATCCTTCCCCTTCAAATTGGAGGACACTAATCTCCTCCACAAAATGGGCCTTTTTGAGTTCTTTATTTCTCCTACCCACCCTCTGTTCCCTGGGTTGCAGACTTTCGGGGGCAGGAGATTTTTGTTTTCCGGTTCCTGGGTGTTCATGGGCTTTCCACGGGTGAGGAAGGAAGCATCCTCCAGGGTTTTGCACCTCCCTTCTCCCCCTGCATCCTCCTCTGGAACTGGTGAGTTGTTGGGGTTCTCTCCCCATCATTGTTCTGGAGTACCAGACCCTTGTTTTGTGGGGTTTTGAGCTGCCATGTTCATCTGAGGGTTCTGTTGAGCCCTCAGCATGCAATCCAAGCTCCAGTTGAGACACCGGTTCCGGCTGGTACGGGGGTCTCTGGTCAACCCTAGGTGAGTCATGTTAAGGGTAACTATCCCTTCTCCCATAGTACCCTGGGTATGGAGAGTTTTGGTAACCCTCCACCCTTGGCCTCCCCTCTCCCGGATTGGGCTGTCTGGGCTCCTGAAAGCGGGGAAAGAAAGGAGGGTTGTCCTGAAGGTTGGGATTTTGTTTGTACCGGGGGAAAGAAACTCAACCTGGCATTTGGAGGATTACTGCCCTCCTGGGGAAAGTTAGGAGGGAAGTTTCCTGGGGCGGTACCTACCTTGTTGGATCACCCCTCTTGGGCTGGGAGAGTCCATACATACCCCAGGATGGGGCTGTTACCCTTGTATCAGGGGCTGATTTAATCATGGGAGTTAGGGGTCCCATTTGTGGGATTACCTCCCTGACTACCGCCTGTCTGGGATTGGCCCGATGGCCTTCTGGTTCTTTGATTGGAGGGATTTTGTAAGATTTCTGTAAGTATATTTTTAGGCCCCCCCATCTCCATATCTAAAATGGGGGCAACCTTCACCTCTGCCACCTTAGCAGCAGCAGGGGTGTTGGCTGGTTTGGGGTTTTTGTTTGTGTTTTTGTTATCTGCCGGTTTTTGTACCTCATAAATACGGGTCGCCTGTTCTATGTCCCAGTCCAGTGATCTCTTCTCATGAAAGTCCCTCACCAGCTGGGTTATTATATATTTGGGGAGTACATGAAAGAAGGTGGTGATGAACTCCTGACTATCTGTGCGCACCCTCCTAGTGGTCTGCTCAAAGGCGCGTTTGAGCTCCTGCACAAATTCTTGTGGAGCCTGATCTTTCCCACACTGCAAATTGTAGGCCGTCTTGCCGGCCTCTTGGGGGTTTCTGTGTGCAGAGAAATGTTTTAAGACAGTCGCCCTTTAGGTGGACCATCTTGAGTGATTCAGATCCTCCAGTCCCACAAAGAAACTGGAGTATTCAGGGGAGAATGTCCATTTCGCATACTGTATGCAATTCTGGCTATCCTTCATATGAAAAGTGTCCATCATTTGTTCATATAATTCTAGGTGTTCCCAGACAGAATACTTGGTATTTTTATGATATGGAGTTAACACACTTCTAATGATCTTGATCTGCCTAATGGGATCTTTTTGCATAGCTCTCTTAATTTTGTTTGCCTTCTTGGTTCTAGTCACCTGAGTCCACTCGTCCTCAGACTCAGAGGGGCTGCTACTGGAGGTCCCTCCTTGATTCTGTGAGCTTGAGAAGGGCTCCCCAGAATGTTGGGGCCTAGTTTCTCTACTCCTGTGGTGCCCAGAAAAGTCTTCTGACTCTCCCCTGCTCCCAGGGTTGGTAGAGTATCCCCTCCCCCCCACCACTGCCCTAACTGTGTAGAGGTCTTTAGGATGCTCGTTTTGGGCTTTATTTCCTTGAGTTCCCCACCAAATTTTACAAACTGGTCCCTTGGAAGTTGGTATTTTAGTAGATCTAATTCCCTGACCCTCCCCTCACAGGAGTCAGAGATATCAGCCCTAACTTTTGGTGTATGTCTACAGGGACGTCTGTTCATCAATTTCTGGGGGGCGCTGATCTGTCTGTCCCATCTTACCAACCCTATTGAATTCTGCCATCCCCATGGCCTCTGGGTCATATGAGCCAGTAGACACGAAGCTGGCAGTGTTCATGGTATTGAATGGGTTTGAGTCCCTGAGTACAGGGGTCCTTATGTTATGATTAGGGGTTGCTCTGTCCCTCTCTACCTGTTCAAGGTCCCTCCAGTTAGAATTTAGTCTAGCACCTTCTTTCTCCAATCTTGCTACCTTTTCTTTTTCAGCCCCTATTTCCTGGTGATAAACACAAATCTGAACCTTTTGTTCATCTATCAAGGCCTTACTGGTCTCAATGATTCACTCTTGCACTGCTACTTTTCACAGAGGGCCTCATTGTCCCTCTGTGCTTCCTGCATGTTTTGGGAGTACTGGGACATTCTCTGTTGCAAGTGATGTATCTCCTGGGTTTTGGAGTCTTTGGCCTGGGTGTCTTTCAGAGCACCTTCTACCCGTCTGGTGTGCTCTAGCAGCTTCCCATGCTCGGATCTTAGTTCTTTTAACTCCTGGGGGGCCAACTTGCTTTCCTGTAACTCGGTTTGTAACTCACTTATTTCATGGCCTAAGGCGTCTTTCTCTTGATTTAAGGTCCCCTCTGCTTTGCCAGGTCATCTTTGTTTTTTAATAGAATTGGATTTCTGACACTCCTCATAAATTCTGTCTGAGAGTGTAGGTCTCTCATAATTAATTGGATATTTTCCTCTTCCAATTTCTTTATCTGATCTTGTAGAGTAACTATCTGCTCTGGGCAGACCCTATTATTTTTTATCCGTTGATTTTATTTCTGGCGACTCTTTTGGAGAGAGTCAACCTTTTCCCTACACTCCTCTTTCAATGCATGTACTTGGCTGTCTTGCTCTGGATTATCCTGCTGTTGTCGAGCCAACTCCTCTTTTAATTTTGTGACATCATCTCTAGATTCTGCCTCTAATTCTTGGCTCTTCAGTAGCCTTTATTCTGCTGAGTCTAGATCATTCTGGATTTTTCCTAATAATTCAATTTGATTTTTTGCCAGAGCTGTGTTTTCAGCATGCTTTTCCTGTATCACCCCTAGGTGGAGGTATAGGTTGGCCGCAATTTTGGCAATTGTGCTTTGCTCCTGTACTCCGGAGACCCCCAGCTGGCCCAGGTTTGCTCCAAAGTACTTTAAGACGAGATAGCTGCACCCTTGAGATGGATGGGAGTGCAGATGTATTACTCCAACACCAATCAATAAGGACAACTCAATGGTTTGGCAAAGGGAGTCCGTTTAATGACAAGTACAAAAAACAGGGAGTCATGGAAATCAGCAGTGATGCGTTCGTCCTTCTAGCTTCAACTCCAACGAACTTCATACAAATTGTAACATTTATACTCAAAACTCATCATAATTGACGTGTAATACTCAAAAGTTAACATGCAATTCTATTGCAATTCTATTGGTTAGGAAAAGGTAACTTTAATATAGGCACTATATCTGTATATGGTAACGGAGTGAGGGGATTGGGTAAACACTGTCAGGTGAGCGTCTAAGCCCTTCCTTCAAAAAAGACTACTGTAGACGTCACTAAAAGTACGATGTCCCATTGGTTCTACTTAGTATAGGACCCTAGATTATTTGGTCCATTGCGATTGGGTTGGCACCAACCCCATGCATAATTTTCTACTTTGCTTAGCAGCACGCGGAATGGTCAGTCAGGTGCAGGGTGCCCCTCAATTCACCCGGCCTTCCTTCATTCAATCATCACTTTAGTGGCTATGTGTCAATTAGTTCAGTGTGGTTGGCCTCAAAACTGCATCTTCTGTCTGAAAAAGTTCTGATATCTCTCCTTGGGAGGCTGCCAAGCATAGGTGTGAACCCTTGCTTCTCCGTGCTTGGCTGGTCACATGATTCAGACACCATGAATTAGTCTCTTTGTTCTCAATTTGTGTATTTGATTTCCGTTTCAGCTCACCACCTGCCCACGTCTTCTTATCACGACCTTCAGAGACAGGATATTCTGTTCCTAAGTTTCAATTATATGTAGCTACTGTTCGTTCCTTCTATTGGTATGACCTTGGCTCTCCTGGCACGAGTTGCATCTGCCGAGTTTCGATTCAGCCGTCTATTCTCATTTTGCTAGAATATGAATCTCTTCCTGTTTGGCCTCTAGTAACCTGGGTTGATTCAGTTATTGTGCAAAGTAGAAATATACTTGTAGTAAAGTGTTTCATTTGAAGTAGATTATGTATAATGGTGGTTGCCGCAGTACTCTTCTACTAAGCATAGCAAGCTGCACTGTTTTCTTAGCTTTCTTGCGGTTCCAAGCATATTTACAGGTGTAAACTTGTTGAATATCTTCACCTTGCTTACAGCTTGAACTTCTTTGTATTCCAACATCGTTCTCCCCTTTTAGGTTCACAATATCTTTATTCATGGCGTTTCGTCTCTGTGTGTCATTCTCGGGTCGTCATTTCTTCTATCTTGCACGTAAGTCCGGGCCCTCGTGACGTGACTATGTGTCTTCCATTAAGGCCTTTTTGGTTTCTTCTGCGACTGTACTTAGGCAATCTTCATTTCCTATATTTGCTGTTAGGGTTTTCTTAATGGATACCTTACTGTCCATGGTTTTCTGGGTATCGGTACTTCAATAGGCGTTGCTCTTCTGATAGGTACTGGGCAGAGCCCTACTGCTGCTCTCTGCTGGTTTATTTGCTCATCATACATCACATATTTTGGTGTGAACGTTCCTGGTACTTCAAAATGGGTGACTGGAGTGCAGGCTTTATTTGGGACCTCCTCTACACTCCCCCCTCTGGGCGATTCATCGACCACTTTCACTTCCGTCTTTGGATTAATCTTACTTTGTTCTTCTGTATTCATTTTCACTCCATCGGCTGGGTTCATCCCTTCTTCGTCCTCCAGATCTGTACATGACGGTTTGTAGAAGTGTCTCTTTGGAGTCCAGATTTGTATTACTCCTTTCAGGCTTCCTGCTGTCCTTAAATGTTTGTCTTTATTGCATGTCATCAGTTGACACTGTCCATTTGGGCTACAGTAAACCCATCTTCCCACATAATGTCTGTGCTTCCTGGGATAGAGAAACTTTGTTCCTTCTGGTGTGTGAATGCTGGCCTTCACAAAGTCTCTTATTTCTTCATCAGTCAGGCCTTTGGGCTTCCATCCTGGCTTGACATCAATCATGATGTTCATCCCTATGGCTTTCTTTGCAGTCTTCTGGCACTGAGATATTATTCTAGCAATATCATCACTAACAGGGCACCCAGGAACTTGAATACATCTGCCATCCATTGTGGGACCCATGAAAACAGTGATCCAAACCAACTGTCATCATCAAGTTGGTCAGTTTCATCGATCATCTGGTTCTGCAGGTGTGCTAGCATACCTATGGCTTCCGTTAAAGTTCCATTCTCCTCATCGTGAGAAGGTATAAATGTGCAACATGATTCTCCTATTTTTGCACAAAGTCCTCCATCCATAGCTGTGATCGTGTCATGGACATATCTGTTCTGGAGAGTCATCAGTTGGATGGCTCTTAATTCTTCCTTGATCCCATTGAATCCTTTTATGGTCGTGTTGATGGTCTGCAGTAACTCCCATCTGGTTGTCTGCAACCATTTAGTATTTACTCCAACTTGGATTCTCAGCACAAAAACCGTTGTGAACACTGATGAGGTGAGGCTAAACATCCTGTGTTCATATGAAATTGCATGAAAAGCTTCTTCTGATTTAGTAGAGAAAAGTTTTCTCTCTTCATTCGATTTAGCAGTTCCACAGATCTCTTCTTCCTTCGGTGAGCATCTCCTTTCGGGAAACTGTCAATATTCAGGTCACTTTTCGGGATCACCAGTGCTGGAACGTGGACATTCACTGGGATACTTATACCTCCCCAATTTCTCGGCAATCTGATGTATGCTTTGGATCGGCGTGCCCAATAATGTCCATAATTACTGCAGTTCCGTGCACCATTCCTGGGCATCAAAGATTTGTCCACAGTTCTGATTATCTCCCATCTTTCTTGTGCCATTATTCCTGAAGCACAATTTAGAGCTCTCCAGTGGTACTATCTGCAAGGTTCCTTCTCTGTCTTCGACCCACGTCAGTAGTTTTGCAAGCTTTGGCCACAATGACTTGCATAGCCTTTGTGAATTTTCAATTGTTTCTTTGCATGCTCCAAGGAACATCCAGGCTCTACAGATTGCTACTCCTTTCTCCCATCTGTCTGGTGAAAGCACTGTTCCCCAAATCTGCATTTGGCCTATGTTTTTCCAACTTCGAGCCTCTTCTGGAGTTTTCCCTTGGACATTTAGTTTCGGGTTCACTTTCCATCTTATTTCTGCTCCCTTCACTCCAGGTTTCTTATACCGGATTACATGGTTCCTAGTATGAGCTCTGTTTCTTGTCTTAATCTCTTGAACATAATCATCTTCATCAGGATAAGCTGTTTCAGTTGCCAAAATTAGGGACGCGTCACTTCCCATAAACTGGCCTCTAGTTTTGCACATTGCTACGTGCGAAAGACAGTGTGCTGTCTGGACATCAATTTCTACAGCTACAAAGATCTTGGACTTCCCCATGCTGTATGGTAGGAGTGCACAAACAAAGCATTCCCCTTCAGAATTTCGTCTTCCAACTTCTTTCATGTGCTGGTACCAAATGTTGTTTCCCAGATGTGCTGTGCTATTCGGGTGGTCGTTTAGTTTGTTTTCATCTCCATGCATGCTTCTCTTGATTCTTAAGGTTTTCATGTAGTTTGCTATCACTACATCTCTGAATTCATCTGTAAGGCTCTTTTTTGCTGGAGGATTCTCAGGTATCCCGGTCCATGGTACAGGCTTCCTCATCTGCGCCATTTGAGTGGACAAGAGTCTGGCAGCTCTTTCCCTCTCTTCATACATCTTTGTCTGTCGGGCTAGAAATGTTTGTATCCATTCTGGAATTGGTCTAGTATATGGTTGTACTGTGGAACTAGTGCATGCTCCTTTCGTTGGAATATATATACTATGTAATGTTGTCTCTGTTTGTTGATTCGCTAGCTCTCGTTGTTTCTTCGGGAATTCAGCTTCTTCCAACTGTCTTTTTACTTCATCTGTTGTGGGGCTTCTTATAGCATGCAGTCTTTTCTTCTCTAATGCTGTGGATTGTGGTTCTGCAGTTATTGACACTAGCCTGTTGCGTGTGTATTCAGTGTTTGCATGCGTGTGGTTGTCAGTAAACTTTCTTCATTCACTCTTTGCCAACCCTGTCTCCGGCATTTCTTTTTGTTTGTTACCACAAGTGTGTGTGTGTTATTGCTAATCACATCTATTTCAAGTTCATTCATTCCCCCATCAGATCTTCTAGGGACCGGAATGACAATGTAAGGTCTTGGTGTTTTTGTGGGTTTTATGCGTGCATCATTAGGTGGGTGCACTGGAATCGGAATGCTTTGTGCACCAATAAAAAATGCAGTTCTGATTGTTAATGACAGTAAAACAATGATGAATATGATACTCAAATACATTATGCCCCTGTAGGTCAGGCGGCAGCATTTACTTCCAGAGAAACATGGGCATCTCTCCTCCTGTGGGAGGACAAGATTGCTGCTCTGGACCCCCATCTCGATCATTCACCAAATGTCAATTCTTTTTCTACTCCTTTAAACAATAGTGTCTTTCTGGTTCTATGTTTAAGAGCGCCAGATGCTCCACAAGTGCCCCCCACCCTCTCTTGCGGGTGATGACTTGTCCCTTATTTCAGGATTGAGTTCCTTTGCTAAACTATGGAAAAATCTAATCAAATAACACTTCGGCAAGTCCTTTCACTGTGCATGTTCAAAGTACGTCAACTCCCTCGGATTTGCTTCAGTCCCGAAGACATTTTGTATCATGGTCAGTATGAAGAATAGAGATAAATAACAATGAATGGAAGAATGGGAAACCCTTGACACTGCTTCTTCGATCTGTCCCTCAGCAGAAGCTTTTTAGAATCTCCTCAGATAGTTCTGTTGATGGTTCGAGAGTTCCACTTGTAGTACAATTCCATGTAAGAGCATGCCCATCTGTGCAACATTAGCTGGATCCCTGATGAATTTGAGGTTGTCAACATCGATCGGTCACCCCACTAACTCTGGAAAGTCAGTGACTAGACAAAAAGGACATTGTGAGCCAACTTGCTGTCTTCTAGTGACAGGGACAACCGTCCTGTCTTGCTGAGTTTTTCCAGGATTGTATGCTTTCTCTTCAATGTAAACAATGTCTGCACTATCCGTTCTTGTAGAGTGCAACTAAGAGCACGATTATTTTTAGGAGTTGGCTCAGATGTTCTGTATTTGCTGGATATTTCAGAAAACGTGAGTGTGTCTGTTGTTCTTCCGACAAGATTTGGACAGTCTTCAATTTATATGAAAGAACAATGTGTTGATAAGCTCATTTATTTCCATCTGTGTTTGAGACATTTGGTTCTTTTTCACTGTGCTCAGGAAGTAAGAGAAATTGTTTGGTAATAACAGTAAGCAATCTCTTTATTGTCTTTTCGTTTTCAGGATCTTGAAGAAAATCAGTGACATTGGTGAGCCTTCGCACCAATGAAGGGTATGATCTTAGCACTAGATTAAAATAAGTTATCACGTCTTTTGTGAGGTCACTACTGTGGGACACCATAAGTGATTCCAAAGAGGTTCTTGTGTGGAATGAGTCGGGATATTGTATTTGTTTCCAATGTAAGTGTCCTCGGTCAAAATTTGGCATATTCTTTTCTCATCAAGGCTTAAGTGTGCCTCAGCTCAGAGTTCAAAGTTCAACAGACTATGTTGTGGATTGCACGTGCAATTTTCTTCTTCACCCTGCAACTAGGATGCACAGAGTGTCTGTTTTTGTGTCCTTATCCTCTTTTTGCTTAGAGAAAGTGTCCAATGTAAGCCACAATTTACAAATAGTTCTTTATCTTTGTCTGGCTGGTCATACGTCCTTTTTCTTCGTCATGGGTCTCGTCTGCATGTGCTGTGGTTCTTCCCCGTTGTTTGTTGACTCCTCTCATTGGGGTGCAGGCAGGGGGCCTTCTCCGATGTAGGATTTGATATCGCCCAGGAAAATCCAAGCTCTCCTGCCTTGTAGGTTCACTGCAGATGGAGTGCAGTCCTCTACTGTGAAGGGACTGTTAAATCTTGGCTCATCCCACTTTTTCCTTGTATGGTTCCTTACAAGAACGGTGTCTCCAGGGAAAATGGATGGTACACAAAGTCCTTGAGCTGTGTCTGTAGTAGTATCTCCTTCTGTGTTCCGTGCTGCCCTGCACCCCTTTCGTCATCGCTGCAGCTGATCTGAAAGTACAGTAAGGCAAGATGTCATGCAGTTCAGGTAGTTTTGCATTTCAGACCCTAAAATTTCTCCTGTTGATTGGGCATCACATCTATCTCTATCTCGGGGTGTCAAGGGAGTTCTCATTCTTCTTCGTGTGGCATAAGATGATGGTCAGAACCGGGTTAGTTCCGGAGTGCATACAGTTCCAAAGGAAGGCAGTGCAACCATCTCTTCTTTAGAGTAAGCTTCAACTTGGCTATCCTTTCCTTTAATAAGTCGTTGAGCTTCTCACAGATCCTGTTACCTTGCGGATGTACGCCGACGAGAACTTGTGCTTTATACCAAGCAGCAAGCTTATCTGTTCGAATATTGCATTAACAAAGAGAGGGCCGTTATCTGATCTCATAACTTCACACAACCCCCATCTGGGGAACACCTCTCTCACTAAAAATGTTGCCGCACAGTTAGAGTCTGGGTGTGTACAAGGACCTGCCTCAATCCGTCTAGAGAATGGACACACCACAACAATTAAGTATCTGTACCCGTTACATACTTGAATCATGTCGATGTAATAAACATGCAGGTGTTGAAAAGGCCCATTTGGCCTTGGGATGACTGCTCTCATTACTTTCAGTGTGTGCCCAGCTGTGAATTGTTGGTATATTATACAATTTACTATAAATAAAATGCAACATGCTCGGCTAAATTCGGTATGAACCAGCCTTCTGCGAGTGTTGCTGTTAGATTCTCTTTTGTCATGTGCGCCGGATAATGTAACTGCTCCAGCGCTATTTTTAATAGGGCCACAGGCATTACTGGTTTACCAGTTCTGTCTTGTCACCACAAGCTGTCAGAGGGGTTTAGAGAACACCCTCGACTTTTCCAAAGATTCTTTTCCTCCTGTGGTGCCTCCCCTTGGAGTTCCAACAACTGTGTCTGCCCAAGATTGTTATAGCTTTCAGGTGTAGTTTGTGCAATCATTATTCACCCATTGACATGGATAACTTCCACTTCCATGATCGTTTCATTTTTGGATGCCATACGCTTGGCTTCGTGTCTTCTGCTTGATTTCCGCGTGAGATAAAATCTGTCCCCTTCGGGTGGGCGGCGCATTTCACGATCGCTATGCCCACTGTGAGCTGTAGTGCCTTAATCAGCCTGTCCAATGAGGCTGCATGCTGCACTGGTGTGCCATCTGCTCAGAGGTAGCCCCTCCTTTTCCAGCGTGCTAAGCCTGCGTGCACTGTCGACGTCACATAGGCAGAGCCCCTGTACACTGTTACTTCCTGATCTGCGCGATTCTCAATGGCGAGTATCAACACCAATAATTCTGCAGCCATTGCTGAATAATAAGATGGTATTCGCGCACTAATAAGTACTCGGAATTCCCCATTTGCTGTGTGCTTCATTCCAGCAACGCCTGTATATCTTTGTCCGTCACTTTGATCGATCCTCGAAGGACCGTCAATAAAGATGATTTCTTCTTCTGCCAAGGCATTTTCCTTCACTCTGGGAATTTCATCACATAATTCTTCATAGTTCGCACAGTCATGGATCAGCTCTTCTTCAATGACTGGCTCTGCTATAAACGTAGCTGGGTTCACTATCTTACATCGGACTACCTTAATCGATGGGTTTGATATGATCACTTCATAAGCAGAAGCTCTCTGAGATGTCAATATGCCCTTTGGTTTCTCTAGAGTGGCAAATAGTGAGTGCTCGACGTACAACATCATGGAGCATCCCATCACAATGGTTGTAGCCTTCTCTATGGTGAACGCCGTGGCAGCTAAACTTTGTTTGCACAGGAAATGACCTCTCATTACTGGGTCCAAATTTCCACTGTAGTATGCCAGGGGCTTGTACCCCAATGTTGTTCTCTGTGTGAGTACCACCGTCATAACACTGCCATTCGTGTGTGAAAATAGGTAGAATTCCTCTGAATAATTGGGAATCCGTAGAACCGGTGCTGTGCAAATGGCTTTTTTGAGTTCAGCAAATCATTTCTCCATGGTCTTAGACCATTCAATATTTTCTTTCATTACTTGGGCCTTATTTAGGGCCTGAAGTAAAGGCTTAGTGTAAGAGCTATAGTCGAAGACCCATGCTCTGACATAGTTGTCGCTCTACTCTTCTTTATTTAGGACCTCCTCTACCCTCCTCTTTAACTTTTGGGCCCATGTATAACTCACTAAGAGCTTGGTGTAATAGGCCATTGTCCTGACATGTATCCATGTTCATGGCAGTAACCTGGTGTGTGATTTCCTGTAGCCAGACATGTTCATCCTGTTCTGGCCACTCACCTCTGACAAAAAGCTTGTGCAGGGGGTGCTCCCTAGCCATACTGATTTCTACAGGAACAGCCATTTTGGATATGTTCTTTCTTTATTAATTATTTTGGGGTTGATTTAATTTTACTTTTACAGACAGGCCTGGTTTTGGAGTATTTGTTTTGGGAGGCGCTTATACAGTGTAGCACAGTATTCCAACCACACAAAGTATTAGTACTCTGCAGGTTAGTCTGCTGTGTTAGATTCTCACGAGTGGCAATCAAACTCAATCCCTGGACTCAAGCCCCCAAATTTGTTAAGGATTTCCATCTGGTGATAGACCCTGGTCTCAGCCTAGTATGCAGCGCACAACTGAAATGCTTATTTTATTATATATATATAGGTTCAATATTTGAGAGATACACTACTCATATCACACCCCCTTTTCAAACACCCCGGGTCACAATGGAACAGGAACCAGGCTGATATTTATTTAGTTATTTAAAATTCAAATCAAACATATACTTTTTACTATATGGGGCAGCAATCACCAATGTGGTGACAATAACAAATAAGAAGGTATGTATTGCACTTAAATTCACTCTTTAGCAACAAAAATAGAAAACACCAAAGAAATACGAACACTTAGAATTTTTGGAAAAATAGCACTCAAGTTAGAATTTCCTCCTGCAATATTCTGCAACCCACAAATGATCAATTCTAAAGAGATATAAGGAAGCAGCAGGTAATCAAGAATGAGGAACAATAAACATAATGCAAATCCAACCTTCTCTCCTCAAACTAGAGAGTAAAATGGATTTGAAACCTTACAATGATAAACTAACATTCGAAAATGGCTGAATAAAACACTGAAAGTGTGCAAAAATCCCTAAATCAGTAAAAATGTCTATGGGAGCAACATTGGAAAGATAGTAGCAGTCATAAGCAATAGTTTGAGCAAGAAAAACAATTTGAATTTGAATGGAAGGTTAAAAATAATTTAGAATAAAAATAACACATGTAAAACTTTGCAAAAATGTTGATTCCCACCTAAAATTAACCAAACAGTTTTCAATAAAAAATTTGAGAGCGGTTCTTGGGTTGGGGTGTACCTATAGGTCTTAGGTATAATCAAGAATTGAAATTAGGTCTCTAGCTATTAAACTGAGGAAGATTGTGCTACAATGTAAAAGGAGAGGCATTTTTAGAAAATCGGGTAGTGAAAACAGAAAACAAATTCAGTTTGGACAAGAATAGTTTTACTCTAAGTTCTATTCTATACTATACTAGAGCATTCCGGCTAGAATACCGAAGAGGGACACAGTAAGCTCTAGAGTTGATTCATGACTTCAACCCCAGATCCCCAGCGCCCGACCTGGCGGAACCAGTCCGGTCACTCGAAATACGATTGATAGTTTAGGGTTTACACAAGATAAAAATGACTAAAGAAATGGTGCTTAGCAAGATAAATCAAGGACAGGATTGCAATAAGGATTCTGACAATGTTACAAGTTATTAAGGTAAGGATAGGATGGTTTAGAGATTGGGATAGGACAAGGCAAGGCAAGGTATGCTATGGTTTTCTATGATTCCTATTAATATTTACAGTCCACTTTAATTTAGGATCTTGGACCATCAAGGGTTCTGGTCACCACACGGATCTGTTCTAACACAGGACGGCTGGGCAAATCTGGCAGGACAGGATCAGCTGGGCAGTTCTGGTCACCAGACTGTACTGGACTGACACTTCTGGTTACTGGATACTAGGTTTGCAGCAGGCATGCATCTTGTAACAGCCAGCCATGCTGGATCAGGATGTTTCCCTTGGGTTTTTGGGATTTCTTTTAGAATTTGAGGCCTAGCTGAAAATGGGGTCAGCAATGCATAGGCCTTTGCTTTGTAATGAAAATCTGGAATCAGGATCAAACAGGATGAAGAAATCAGGAACCGGAAACCACGCAGGAATTCAGGAAGAAAGTCAAGAATCAGTGTGTACCCTGTGTGCTGTCAGGGGCCCTTATTTATCATGCCAGATGACATCACTAAAGTATATGACCAGGCCAGGCTTACTACTCCCGTCTCTAATAACAGGGTTAGGCAAGGTAGAAGTCTCCTCCTAGCTCTTTGCTGATTGGATCACAGAAAAAGGATGTCATGTTTATGGGGTTGATTTTTACAACGTCTAGAACCCTCCCCTAGCTACTGGAACCAAAATCTATTTTTGCCACAAACAAATATTTATGCAGTTGCCACCTCTGAAAAAATCAGATACAAAGGTTACATATTTTGTGCGTCATATTTCAATCCAAACCCCAAGTCTGTGGACCCAGTTTCGCCTTGCTGACTCATTTTGTTGATTTTAAACATGAAAGATTTGGCCTAAAATGTCCCAACTTCGTACACAGATGCACATTTACCCCAGGGATGTATTTACAAAATGTTATGTTCGCAACATCAACACTTTCCCTGTAATCTGTCATTTTTTATAACTTCTGTTCCTTATGCAGTAATGAGTTCTACCAAGTTTTCAAAGAAAGAGCATAAAATTAGATTTAGAACTACAAACATTTAATATTTTTCCTAATTCTTGCTGCAAATTTAAACGTCTTTCAATTTCAGTTACAAAATAGCCTTTAAAACCAACAGGAAGCCACTTGATCAGTTTGTTTCTTTCCCCTAACTGCTTTTAATTGTCACTTCCTGCAAAGCAAAGTGGAATTTCCAGTCTTAATTGAAGTTTTTATTGACCCTTACGGCGAGTGCTCCAGTCTGCTATTGTCCCAGCCTGGAACAAAGACGAATGTCTGATGAGCTTGTGAAGTTCCTTTGTCCTGGTGCATTCAAAGTCTTTCAAAGTCACCCTTTCTCAAGGCTAGAAACTGGCAGAGCAAGCATCTTGACTTGAACCTGTGGAATAAAAACAGTTTATAGGTGTACTTTTACCAGCAACAAATCCTTTTACATTGCTAAGTAAACAGGCCTTTACACAGCAATTTACTTTTACATAGGCGATTTTCTCTCTTCACTCAGAAGAAGCACATTTGACTATTTCTTTAAATTTGGTTTTCATCTCCAGCAAATACAAACGTTATGCAGCTATAGTTCTTTTCTTGAGTGCTGGAGTTGTTTTGCAGCATGGATACATTTAAACCGGCATCTATTTAGAGTCTTTCTCTGAACAGCTGATTTAGATACTTTTCCAAAAACAATAGATGTGTTTCCTGTGTAAAATGAAAACAAAGCCCCTGGTTGATTTTTCAAAGATACTTTTGACATGAGCTGTCATTCAAATGACGCTCGGTTCCTCTGAGACACACTGGATGATCCTGGGCATTGCAGGGCCTTTTTAATCTCAGTGGTTCATAAGGACTGGATGAGTTTAGCGCCATGCAGCACTTTTAAAGTTTGAAAGAGGTGTCCTTTTAAAGAGACATTTTGGGTTTTCAGCAAAGTAATGCTGCCTCTTTCACTTCACTCCTTGTTAAATATTGCAGAGCACACTGGCACGTTCCTGCAGCAAATACTTTGTTCCACCCCACCTGAAAAGTGTGTGCCAGGGTGGTGCAGCCATTTTCTGATTGTTGCAAAAATGCAGTTTAGTGATCCTGGCGCACACAGGAGTCAGCACAGCCATTTTGCTGTTTCTGGCACTGCTGCAGCAAAGTGATGTAGTAAAGCACAGCTTAGTGGGTTAGTTTATCCCACAGCACATATGTTTGGACTGGCTTGATGGCACCGCTGCGATCAGGTCAGTCCTTTATTCCGGGAGTATTGATCTCATGCAGGGTGAGGCACAAGGTATAAACTGCACAAGAATTACTAAGATGCTGATTTTGCAGATGTGCCACATTGCACTCCACAGTGATTGTATGTGTAAGTTCTGCAGGGGGATAACAGGCCTCCAATCCAACATTTGCACTGGCAATGCAATTTTAATACAGACCCAGGCCTTTGAAATGGCATGTGTCACAATGCATAAAATGTTCTGCATTGTGAGGGGGACTATGGGGTAAAGGCAGCGTTCTGTGGGGGCTGATTATTGTGTGCACACCTGATGCTGCCCTGACCCTGTGTACAGTAGAGGACATTCTGTGTGGATTACTTCCACTTTGCATTTGGTTGCCACTTGCCCTGGACAAACAATGACCATTCAGTGCTTTAATCCTGCATGAGGGGCCTGAAACCATTGATACATTTCAATGTGAGCCCAAGGAAGCCGGGAAACTCACATCCCATCTAATCTAGTGTACAATTTACAAGAGGTCACCAGTGTGTGTGGTCTGGAATGGCGACTGGCAATCACAATCGACATTTATATCTTCGCAGCCTGGCACTACATTTCTGAAGGCGCCCGCTTTGCTTGGCTTTGCATTACAAGCAGCCTTCAGTAACACTGCTAATATATTATTTTCTGGCTTGTATGATTCCAATAAGGATGATGCCGGGATAAGAATGAAAGGGCATAAAAGAAACATGCTAGCAATCTATTAAAATAGAGCTTTTTTGAATGTTTTATTAAATACACCAACTATTCTGCTTGATATTCCAATATGCCCTCCTCTGGGTCGGACGTTTCAGTGCTGGACGTTTTGGCAAAGCGCCTCGGGTGCAGGTCGCTTTAGGCGCACCTTTTTGGCTGCGGCCAGCGAGGCGCAGGGACCTACACACGCTTGGAAATATTTTTTCTTAAATATATTGGGCCTGATTCAAGGAATATTTTTCCCTGCTCAAATTGAATTTGCACTGCTGAAAAGTGACTTTGCACTGCCGGCACAAACCTTGTTTCATGGAACCGTGCAAAGTGTATTTTTGCTGTGTAAAGTCTGTCTTTGTTACTTGCTGTTGTTGGAAACTCCCAGGTATGCCAGAGGGATACTGGAAGTTCGCGGACATTAAGTGCCCAACACCCTCCCCCAGGATATACGAAGGACTCAGTCAACAGCAAGTTCAAACTGCGTGTTATTACAGACAAAACAAACAGGGATTTATTTATTTATTTTTATTTATTTATTTGAATTTGTAAAGCGCCCACTGTCCTTAGGCATCGTGGCGCTGTTAAGAAAGCTTACTTGGTTACATAAGTGCATTTGAGGCAGACAGAAATTGTGGGATGTTTTTACCCATGCATCCAAGCCCTACCATAAATCTGTGCATTACTGGCATTGAAAACATCATGATGGCCAGAACTCCCCAGAGAGTGCACAGGGAAAACATGAAGAATAGGCTGCCACCCATTTCTGCCTACGTTGTGAGCACAGGAGGGCACTGCCTAAAACCACCATTGGGCTACACACACAGTAGCCTGAAACCATTGGGAATGGCAATGCTGAGTGCCAAAAGCAACGCAGAACTATGGGGAATTCATTTTCTTAATGTCAAAAATGGATGCAATACTGATGCTCACGACTATCAGAAAGCCGGCGTTTTAAAACCACCAGACTTTTGTGTAAAACTGAACAAATGAACCCAAACCAGGCCAAGGAAAGACTTGCTAAGAGGTGGATACAATGTAAAACTATATTCTGAAATGACTTGAAGGAAGTAATTATTTAATGTATATATATAAAATAGCTGGGGATGTCAGCAGCTTAAGTGAATTTGGGTTTAAAGCCACTAAAATCGAAATGTTTAAAATAAATGAGTGACCTACGTTTGAGTGTAACATAGGTTGCAACTGTTAAATGTCATAGTTTTGAACTTAGAATCAGCATTCTAGCTGCATGTGCAAAAATTGTCAGTTTGATTTGAATGTAGAAAACTGGGAACTAAAGTACATTTAGCTGAATTCTGCCTGACAACTACCCCCGCCAGGAGTTGAACTGGCTCAACAACTCTTCCCAGGCATGGCTGCATTCTGCTGCCCCTGCCAAAAGGAGATCACAACTACTGATTGGATTAGGGGAGGAGCACCTGGGGACTACAGGAAACTAAACAAAGCACTGTCCCTGGATCAGGCAAATGTTATATTGGGGGGGTCGTAAAATGGCTTCCTCTTGGGAGAAACTGGGAGGGGCAGTGCCTGTGAGAGCAAGCTGAGCTTGGGGGAAGTGGATAAACCAGAAATTCCACCATGTGCTTTGGAAAACCACACCCCTCTGGGGCCAGAGCATGATTTTAAAAAGATGGATAATTCACAGTGCGGACTTGTCAAAATTATATAAATAACATCATCATTCTTGTGATTTTTCTGTGCACATTTTAAGAGGTGTTAGGACACTGTGGTATGTTCTTGGGGATAGTAACGGAAAAAAAGGTTGTTACTCCAAATGTATGCATGTTAAAAATCTGACACTTTATCATCTGAAACCCTTATCCCTGGTGCACATTTTTGTAAAATATGGAAAGGTTTAGAGGTTGTTATCTGGATGAAAAGGGGAGAATTCTGTCATAGGTGGACACAACATTGTACAAAGACAGGGATCGGATGGTTTGATGCTACAGAAAATATGTTAACTGGACCTATAATATTAGAAAATGGTACATAGATAAATATGTATTTGGATCAGAAATAGATTTGTGTGCAATTTGACAAGGGGAGAGCCTCTGACCATAAACCTACCTCATCACTCTGACTCACAACCCAATTCCCCCAATCAAGGGAGAGAGGAAAGCTTGGCCAATGATAAGTGAGAGGGGCAGGCTTAGCTAGGCCCAGGCACACACCCATTTTCAAAACACATAAAAGGAACATTGAAACCCAGGTAGAGACATTCACTTTCCACTTTCTTGCGGGACGCTTTGCCGGGAGACTTAAGACTTCACATCCAGAGTTCCAGACTTCAAATCCATCAATCTCCAGAGACCAGAAATTAACTCCAGAATTTGTAGCAGAGAGGCCTGAATCCACAAGCTGAATCCTCTTCAGCAGGCCTCAAAACCAACCAAACTATTCAACAGCAGGGCGAGCTGTTTGAATCCTTTGCCAAGAACATTTTCAAGAACCTGTAGCAGTATCCAGAAAGCAGTGCTGTATCCGGAACCAGAGAGAATCAGAGACCAGATCACTGTGAAGTACTGCTAGCAGAAGTCCAGCCAATCCTGACCCGATCGGTGACGAAGTCGCATTCCTGTCCAAAATCTAGTGTGAGTATCCAGCTAGCACTGTGCCAAAACCAATCTCTTAGTTTAAAATAATCTAATCCAAACTATTTTAGCCTATTAGAACTGACTCCTAAAATCGTATCATTCTGTCATTTTCAAAACTGAAAACTGTCATCTATCATTCTGAGCTTTAAAATTATAAATCCGAAAAACTACCTTTACTAAATCGGCCGTATCTCCGGAAACGTTTGTGCTAGGAGCGCGTTTTAACTGTCATCTTAAAGCTAAGATTCTAAGCTTTCCAATGAACCTAAACCCGACTACCCCTTATAGTGCCTCTGTAATTGCGCTCGACGCACGCAACTAAATTTGCTGTGATTTGACATTTTGCTTAATTTCAGCCACGTGTAAAAATATTTGTCCTTGCTTTCCTTGCTGATATTCGTGTTCAACCTGACAATCATTCATAGAGCATTGCTAAAGTGATCCTGAATTAATTTAAAGTATCTCTCATTCACCCTGAACCTCCTATAGGGAATTAAAACAATTTTAGCATATTTTTCACTTCTTTGCATACCACATAAAAGTGTATTGCCTGTGTTTGAAACTCCTACCTGTTTCCTCTAAGCTTGCTAGGGGGGAACTGAATTATATTTGATTGCATTCCCGAGAACTGTGTGCTTTCCTCCCATCTCTTTACCTTGCTTAGAGGGGGGGGGTGAATTGTCAAAGAAAAGTGATTACATTGTCTTGTATTGAAGTCATATCAAGTTTATTTTCTGTACTGCATTTTCATTCATCATTGCATTGTCCTTGAAGCCATAAAAGCATTCTCAGCTACTTTATCCTCTCTATCTCACTTCTAAGCCATCAAAAAGAGTGTACCACTGTAACATTAACCATTGTTGACCAGTATCGTCTTCACAAGTGTGCTATCAAATATTAATTTACTATAAAAGTGTGATAGATATATAATTTGCAAAACAAACCTACTTCTTGGCTCAGTGGGGTCAGAGGGATTCTAAGAGAGGGGTGTTATATAAGGGTAGTCATCCAGAGTAAACGAACTGGACATAAAAATATATCAAAAAGGGATTCCCTCAGCATCCCAGACTAGGCATTGACTTAGCTGTAATGTTGAATTGAATCCGCTTACAAAATGTTGCTTCATGCAGGATTACAAAGTGCATGACACATATTGCATGGTTGGGTGGGCAAACTACATGGTGTAAGCACATATTGCAAGGCATACATAGAGTTTACGTGGTCAAATATAGTGAGCACAGCATGGTGCCTGCCCTTTTCTTAATACGGCGGCAGCCACAGGCAGTTGCATGGACATAGGTAGAGAACATATTCGAGGTGTCAGCCATATGTTGCATGGAGGGAGCGACTCATGTATGGAAAGGTCTTAGTATATTGGTAGGTGTGTGGTGCCAGGCATAATAATACGAAGGAGGCATACAGTGCATGGGTGAGGGTAGAGATTAACGTAGAATAGTATGGGGCCAGCTGCAGATGTGGGGGGCAAGTGCATACTATTAGGTAGGTTACGGTCTACGGGCTGTAGTGCGCTGCATGTCTCCAGTATTACGAGCAACTACACACACTTACAGGGTAGGGTCTTGGAGGCAGGGGGGATATGCTATATGCAGTGGGTAACGGAGAGGATTGGATAACATACTATGTGCAGCGGGGAGGAGGGCAGGAGGACATACTAGGTGCAGCGGAGGTGGGGAGGGCAGGCAGACATACTAGGTGCAGCAGGGGGGGTGGGGAGGGCAGGCTAACCTACTAGGTGCAGCAGGGGTCAGGCAGACATACTAGGTGCAGCGGGGGGGTACGGGCGAGGGCACTCATCAGTAAACGAACAGGGAAACAAACAGGGCCTTAGAAGGCGGGCCTTGTGGAGGAGGGCCGGTTTCCGCCTGCAGGCGTTGGGATTGGACCTTAAGTGTAACACAAAGGCCAATCACACTGCAGAAGGAGCTGTGGTTGGTAGGGACAGCAGACATAGAAGAAAGTAGCCACCATCTTGGAATGTGGATTCTATCACATGTCTCCAATGAAGCTTAGCACTGCAAACACTCAGACAAAGCAAATAATGTGGCGCACACTCACCAGGCTGGGTGTAATGAGCCAGAAGGAGCGCCGAGTGCGCACAATGATATTTTGAATTTTTGGGAGTCTCATGTGCATGAGACTCCAAGTGGAGCATGCCAGGGTCCATTTAGGCAGCATTTCTCTTCAAAGTCAGACGCAGCCTCATGATGGAAGTGATGTCTCCCTGGGAAGGGGAGAAGCAGGTCCGTAGTTGGTAGAGGTTAGATACAACTCGGGAAAATTCCAGCCTGTCACACAGTAAATGGCACACAGGCCACTATTGTCTAAAAAATGTGTCACTGCTCTGTCATTACTTGGGCCTCGCTACAGAAACCTATCGCAGCATTTGATTGGCCGCCAGGAGCATGGTAACATATACAATCACCTATATGTGTTATTCTACTTGTTCCCCCATGTCAGGTGACTGGCCTGTTCCATCCCCATGATGTCTATTTTCTACATTGTTGCAGAGTAATGCTTTCATCATTGGCCCGTGTCCCCCTACCATCCACCCCTGGATCCCTGGGCTTGAGGCCAAGGACAAGTCTTGCAGTCCTGTTCTGGATGAGTTGTAAAGGTTGGAGAGTAGAGACAGGCAGATTTAGAAAGAGGCTGTAGCAATAGTCCACCTTGCAAAGGACCAGGGTTCTAGAGACAATGGGCTTCTGGGGGAACGTGAGAAAAGGCAGAATACCTCTGAGAAGGTTTAGCTGAAAGTGTGACTTCTTAGAGACATCAGAGATGTGAGGAGAGAAGGAGAGTGTGGAGACGAAGATGACACCATGGTTCTTAGCCTCACAGGAAGGAGCAGTTAGGGGGCCCAGATTGGGCAGACATAGAGTGAGAAGAGCAGGTATCCCTATGATGAGGGTCTCGATCCCACTGGCATTAAGGCAGAGATCATTGGCCGCACACCATTCCTGAATTGCGGCCAGACAGTCTGGTATGAGAGAAGGAGCAGAGGAGGCTGAGGGGAGCCTGAAGGAGAGCTGGGTGTCATACGCATAACACTGAAAGGTAGAACAGAGTTTAGCTATGCGGTGGTCCAGAGGTGCCAGGTAGTGGTTGAATAGCCTGGGAGAAAGGTTAGACCCCTGGGGAACACCACAAGTAGAGAGAGGAATAGAAGAGAGGAAAGACCCCAGTTGGACCAGGGAGGGTCAGTCAGTGAGGAAGGAGGTCAATCAGGACCGGGCCTGACCAGTGATACCTAGGTTGTCGCGAAGGAGATTCATCAAGATGGCATGGTTCACTGTGTCAAAAGCAGAGGATAGATTGAGGAGAATGAGGACTGAAGGAAGATAAGAGTCAAGATTAGAGAGCATGTCTTCACGTGTTTAGGAGAGCAGTTTCCATGCTTCTGGCAGCTCAAAAGCCAGACTGGTGGTTGTGGAGAAAACCAACAGATTCAGTATGCAGATTAAGCTGGGAGATGGCCAGCTTTTCCAGGAGTTTGCCCAGGAAAAGAGTGATGAAGATTGGACGATAGTTAGCCAGAGAGGAAGGATCGGTAGAGGGCTTCTTAGGAAGGGGTGCACAAGGGAGTGCCTAAGGGGGAGGGGAAGGTTCCAGTGGCAAAGGCGTGATTGCAGAAATCGGCCAAGTTTGGAGCCAAGGTGTCGATGTGGTCCTTGATGGTTCTGGAAGAGCAGGAGAGAACTTGCTTTGATGAGACTTTCATAGATCGGACTTGTCTAGGAACATCGTCAGGAGTGAACAGGGGAAAGGAGGAGAGAGGAGGGGAAGCGGCTGAAGACGGGCCAGGGGTGGCAGAGGAGGAGGAAGAGGAGGTAGAGGAAGAGAGAATGGACAGGATGTCCTGTGTTTCAGTGGTGAAATGAGATGCCAGGGCCATGCAGAGGTCCTGGGAGGGAACAGGAGAGGTAGAGACTGTAGCAGGATTGGTCACCTCCTTGCAGATTTTGAAAGGTTCAGCCAAGTTGTTTGATGCAGGTTCGGATGTAGGCTCTCTTCTTAGAGAGGACAGAGAGTCTGTGCTATCTTTGGAGCAGTCGTCAGACCAGTTTTTCAGAGGGTGAGCCTGATGCCCTCCACTTCCTCTCAGCCACCCTACACTTGCATTTAAGGGTGGTGAGGTCGGAATCGTACCAAGAGTTGCACTTGGAAGTGGGCTTCAAGTGGATACTCATGAAAGGGCCAAGGACATCAAGAGTGTTAGAGATGAAATTAAGGTTAGTGAGCGCTGTGTCAGAGTGTGAGTCAGCCAAAGATGTAGGAGGAGGAGTGAAAGTAGCAGCGAAAGCCTCCACTGACACACACTTCATGGGTCTGATGACTGAGAAGGTAAGTGGCAGTGCTGGGGATAGCTTGACCTGAGGGGTAGAGAGAAGGAGGTGGGAGTAGAGGAGGAAGTGATCATTCGAGGAGAGAGGAGTGGTGGGAGGGTTAGAGAGGTGGAGTACTGAGGAGATCAGAGCATCCAGGGTGTGCCCTGCAGAGTGAGTCAGGCCAGAGGGAAGAATATATAGAGAGAGGAAGTCACAGAGGTTGCGAAAGAGCCCTGAAGAGGTGTTGGTGGCATCCAGGTGGATGTTCAGGTCTCCGAGGAGAAGTTCAGAGGTAGAGGCAAGGAGGGATGAGGAAAGGTCTCAGAATGGAAGAGCAAGACCTGACCAGGTGGCCTGTAGATAGTGGCCACACTGAAAGAGAGGACAGGAGAGAAAGACAGCCTTGCATACCAGGCATTCAAAGGAGGAGTAGTCCTGTGTAGGAATGACAGAAACAGGGATCCACTCTGGGAAAATGAAGGCTACACCCCTGCCAGAACGGTTAGTTCTGGGTTCAAAGAGGATGTTGTAGCCATCAGGAAGGAGAGTGTCAAAACTTGTGACAGAGCTGGCTGTGAGACCGAGTACATCCAAATCAAGCTCTTTCAAGAGATGTCAGATGTCAGAGGAGTGTTTCACAGCAGAGCGAGAGTTGAGAGTAGCGATGTGGAACAGGTTGCCACCTTTGAAGGACTTCTGTGGAGGGGTACAGGCCATAGGTGCGCACTGCGGGCATGTTAGAGGTGCCCGAGGATGGGCAGAGGGAAAAGAGAAGGCAGGGTAGTCGGAGGGGAAAAGGAGAGTGCCAGAGAGGTAGCTGAGGAAGGAGGCAACAGGGTGGCCAGAGAAGCAGCAGAGAGTGCCGGAGAGGAGGCAGAGGAAGGAGGTGGCATACGAGCCAGAGAGGGGTAAGTAGGGATAGCAGGAGATGAAATTAAGTTTATAAGGCACAGGAAGCATCTAGCAAAAGGGAGGAGATTGGCCTGAGGGTCCTGTACCAAGATTGTGCCATTTAGGGAGGCATTAATGATGGTCTTAGAGGAATGGAACAGGGCCAGGAGGGCCTCCCACCGAGTGCCACCATTAATGGGAGAAGAGGAAAAAGGAGAGAGAACAGAGACCGTATGGGGGTCGATAGGCATCGAGAGGAAACGACAAAGAGGATGTCTTTGAGGGTCTGCCTGGAGGAATCACTGGTATAGGTGAGCTTATGGCCCTTTAGTAACGTGCATGCAATGGATGGGTTCACACAATAACTCTGAGTCCTAATAACCAAACCTACTCAGGAAGATGACAAAGTACTTTTTTTTAACTATGTTCTAAAACATGGAGTTACAATGGACATCAACAGACATTTGCTTGATTTCTCTCAGCGATCTTTTCACAAAACATAGACTTTATACTAAAAATGCATCAGAGGTGACGTCATAAAACGTGGCAAATAATGAAAAACCTACTAGGGATTGTGATAGGCTTAAGGGGAACATCTATGTATATGTTACATAGGACCTAGGATTCTGATTGGCTGCCCACTGTCAGGTGGACAATTTATGCCTACCTCTAAAACATGTCATCCTCAAAACCATTAAGTACACAGTTTTAAATTGGTCTTCAAATTATAAGGTCCTTCGTTGTACGGATCTCTACAATTGGTTGGAACGCTTGTGACATGTCTGGAACATTTGGTTCACTTAGCAGCACGTAAACCCAGACCATGTGCAAAGAGGTGGGCCTGACTCTACCTCCCCACCCAATTAGCCCAACATCTCTCATCGCCCATGCCTACTGCCATGAAGATTGTCTTTGAAGTTGGCTTGCAAAGTAACCTTGTATTTGGGAATACGTAGGAGTGCAGGCACTCACTATCGTTGCTCTAGGATTCCAAGTTCGTCTCTATTTTCATCCTTGGCTCACATGTCTTAAATTAATAAAACATGGCACTCTTGGTTTTCTTCCTTTGCACCTTAAAAAGAGATGATTCATCCTTTGCACATTCATTCCTTTCAAGAATAGATAGCCGACCTTGGCTGCTTCAGTTTTGATACCAGGCCAGACAGCCTCGCCATGCAGCTCCACGATTTCAGCTTATTCTTGCTGTGACACAATTCTCCCACTCTTCTTCATGGGTCCTTGCTTACAAAAATGTATGATACTGATGTCCAGTTCCTATACAGTGGTGTCTCCGCCTGAATTCTACTGACTGAATATAGCCAGCTTCTATGATGACTTAGTGTGCCTTGCGTTTCAGCATCTGTAAAATCATTGAATGGTTGATTCTCTGCAGCACTTCGTGCATGTGTAATCTTCTTTTTTGTACTTAAAAGTTCACTGGACTCTTTACTTCGTCATTAGTTTCTGTAGGATCCATGCAAACTCTTCATCCAATATCCCAGGACGTTGCACATGTCTTGTGTGATGTCATTAGCTTCTCTTTTGCTCTTTTTCATATTCCTTCAGGGAGTTCCTCCCTCATATTGTCATCTCTTCGGGGATACATTCCGTAGGGTTGTCTCAACGGGTATCTTCTCTCTAATATACGCTGCAGTATTGACACAACTGCTGGTGTCAAACACGCCACGATCTCAGGCTTCCAACTTATAGGAGGTAGTGGGGGTGGGATTTCCTGCAGAGGCATGCAGCTGCTCCTCTACTTTCCCGCCTCTGGTCGAGTCCTCGACCACCTCCTCAATTGTTTCCACATCCTGGTATTTTCTCTTGAAGAAGTGTTTCTTTGGTGTCCATATCTTCATCACCCCCCCTCAGGGTGCCGGCTGATATAACATGTTCATCTACACTCCAGGTCAAATAGTTACATTGTCCATTCGGATTACAATAAACCCATCGTCCCACGTACTTCTTATGATTCTTCGCATACAGGAACATAGTCCTTCAGGTGCTACAATGCTGGCCTCTATAGATTTTCTGACAGCTTCATCAGTCAGCTCCTTGATTTTAGGTCAAGATTCAACATTGATCATGATCTTTATTCCTACCACCTTCTTTGCCATTTTCTTGCATTGAGCAATCGCTATCCTGATTACACAGAATTCGAACATCACCAGCACTAATATAACTCCAAGAATCTTGAATATATTTGCCAACCACTGCAGAATCCATGAGAACAGGGAGGCAAACCAACTGTCATCATCAATTTTATCTGTCTCATCTTTGATCTTGTTATGCAGATCTGTCAACAAGGTTGTGGCCTCTGTCAAGGTTCCATTTTCTTCATCATGAGAAGGCATGAATGTGCAACATGATGGCCCGATTTTGGCACAAACTCCTCCTTCCATTGCTGTGATCATATCAAGGACATATCTGTTTTGGAAGGTCATCAGTCGTATGGCTCTCAGCTCTCTTCCCTGATAGCGTTGAATCCCTTTATAGTAGCATTGATTGTCTGCAGAATCTCCCATCTAGTGATCTGTAGCCACTTGGCGTTTGCTACTGCTTGGATCCCAGGCATGAATATGGTCGTAAATATTACAGCAGACTTACTGAACAACCTGTGTTACTCAGGAATGGAGTCATATGCTGTTATTGGTTTGGCTGAGAAATAATTATCTCTTCTTTTCCTACAGAGAAGTTCAAGCAATCTTATTTTTCTCAAATGGGCATCCACTTGTGGAAATTCACCAATGTTCAGGTTGCTTTGAGGAATCACTAATGCTGGAATATGAATGAGCCCCAATCCTTGGGCAACCTTAGATAAGCTCTAGATCCACAAGCCCAATATCGGTCCATAAGGACGTCTGTCCCTTCTCCCATCCTAGGAACATAGTTATGCATTCTATGTTATATCCCACATGATTCTTCCTATGTCTTCTTAAGCACAGCGTTGCATTAACCAACGGGATTACAACTACTGGGCCTGATTCATCTTCTACCCATGTCAGTAGTTTGTCGTGTTTACCCCAATGACATTAAACACCGATCATTCACCCTTTGAACTTCTTGTACGTATTCTGTCTTCAGCAGATGAGCTTCACAGGACATCATTCCTTCTTCCCAACCTCTCTTGGACTTCCCTCATCCATAGATCAAAAACTGAGTTTGTTCCCAGCTATTTTTGTCACATCAGGGCAGTTCATTCTCTTCATCTCTTCAATGATCACCTCATCCTGTCCTGCAGCAGGATACACAAGCATATTGCTCTTCCATCCAGGCTTTTATTTCCATTTGTAAGGTCTTGATGTAGTCATCCTGGTATGGAAACAACCATCTTGATCTCGATCGCAAAGTTGCCTTGGAATTGACCTCGAGTTGTATATGTTGCAAGATGACTGAGGCACCTTGCATCGTGCTCTGGAGCTTCTCTGGCAATTAAAGTTCATACTGTATTCATGGCATAGAGGATGAGAGAGAAGACATAGTAACCCTCCTTAGATGCTTTTTTCCCACTTTTCGCATGTGCTGGTACCAAATGTTATTCCCCAAGTGTGCTGTGTTATCTAAATAGGTATTTATCCCTTAACTATATTCCTGTGCATTTCTCTTATGTCTCCCATAGTCTGTATAGTAGCCATGGAGTAAATCAAAAAACAGTTTTCATAGTAGGGAGAACCATAGGCACTTCTCCTTCACCGGAAGTACTAACATGGTAGAGACTGTGAAAGATGAGAAACAGAAAGACAAAGAGAACAATCATGCAAGCATATATTATGCATAAGAACATAGGCATCAATCTCTCACTCCATCCTACTACTCGTTGCACTTGTTTATCTCCTGGAACCGTGCCACTCTCTTCATTTATCATTTTTAATACAATCATCAAATTCAAATTTCTGGAATTACTGGAAATAGTTACAGTGGCACTTTATTTACCACATTGGAGAAGGACAGTCCAAATGCTACAGGTTCCAACTGCGCCCAAAGACGATTAAGTTTGTCCGGTGCACGGTATAATGATTCAAACATCAAACATCACTTTTTCTTTAATATTCTCAGTATCAAAACTTGAAATTTCTGGGGAATATGCAACCCTTTGGCTTCTTCGCCTGCGGCTTCATTCCTGCAAGAGATAAAATCTGTTTGCTCAGTATGTGCTGTGCATTTAACGACAGTTATGGACACTGGTAGTTGTAGTTTGTTTGTTTATTTATTTATTTATAATGCGCGCCTCACCCGTAGGTATCTGGGCACAGTACACGATTATGCAGTTTCTTAATTACACAGGAAGAAGATGGGGTACAGCAAATTATGTACAGTATATACAAGAGCAGGTACAACGTTATTCAAAGTATCAGGAAGCATGGTAAAGTGGCGAGAGAAACACAAATAAATACAAAGGGAGCAGAGAATATAACATATGTACAAGGTCAGGTCAGTGCACTAGTAATGGTCATTGTTGAGGATGAGCCAATTCTTCATATTTTTTCTGAAGCTGGAGAGGGATTAATGGTTCTAAAGTTGGGAGGAAGGAAGTACCAAGGTTGGGTGGCTAGGATGGGGAAGCTATTCCCTCCTGCTTTTTAAAGTTTGTAGCTGGGAACTTGTAAGTAACCCGACCTAGCTGATCTGGTGTGTCGGACGTATTGTTTCAGGGCAAATTTCTCAGAGAGTTATTGTGGGGCTGAGTTATTGAGACATTTATATGTGAGTGATGCAGTTTTGAGTTGGATTCTTTCTTTGATGGAGAACCACTTGTGGTCTCTTCTTATGGAGGAGACATGTTGTTTACGAGGAATGCTCAAGGCTGTTCCAAGAGCGTTATTCTGCAGGATCTGCAGTTTCTTCGCAATGTATTTGTTGGCCCCAAAATATAGTCCGTTGCAGTAGTCAATGTTCGATAATATTAGGGCTCTAGCTAGCGTGATGCAACTTTTGGTAGAGAGGAATGGTTTGCATGCTCGAATGAGCTTGCAGGTGTAGGCACTTGCCGAGGCTGTGACACTGACATGTTTTCTCAAATTTAGGGAGGAATCTAGATAAAAACCTAAAGTTTTTACTTTACCGTTGACTTTTATGATGTTGCCATCTATATTAAACAATCAATATTGTTCACCTAGTTTGGAAATGTTGATGGGAGTGGCTAGAAGAAGGTGTTCCGTCTTTTCATCATTCAGGCAGAGGCCGAGTGTGGCCATCCATGCCTGAATGATAAGGTAGATTCTGTTGATCAGGGCTAGGTCCTTGGCATAGTCACCTGTCAGAGGGATAAGGATCTGGGTGTCAACAGCATAGTTTGTGTAGGTGACAGTCATGTGATTCAGGTCATCAAACAATGGTTTGGTAAAAGCGTTATACATGGTGGGTGATACACAGGATCCTTGTGGGACTCTGCATGTAATGGGGAATGGATTTGTGGCCGATGAGGCTGAAAACACTCTCATTGACCTATTGTTTAGGAAAGATTTGATCCAAGCTGTGGCTTCTGGTGAGAAGTGCATGGTTGTGGAGAGGTGGTTGCAAAGGATTTTATGGTCAACAAGGTCGAAGGCAGCCGATAAATCCAGGAGAAGTAGGAGGGCTGAGTTTCCTTTGTCTTTAAGATTGTCTATTTGCATTTTTAGGTCAATCAAGGCTGTTTCAGTGCCATGTTGTGGCCTGAAGCCTGATTGACGATGACCTACTAACTTGTCGGACTCCAGGAAGTTTTGCATTTGATTATAGGCAGCTTTATCTATAATTTGAAAGGATGAATTAATGAGTGACGTGATAAAAGGAGTGAGGATACATGCTGCTTCCTTAATGACGGCAGCTGGGCACGAGTCTCCTTGACAGTTTGAAGGTTTTAGGGAAGCTATGATTTTTAGCACTTCTTGGGATGATTCTGGAGTGAATTTATATCGTTGAGTGGAGGTGGGGATGTTAGGGTGATTTTTCTTGGAATTTTCTTGCAGTGGCAAGGTGAGTTTTTGTCGATGTCAGTTTGGGGGGTAGGTGATTCAAGTTCTCTAAGTATGATAAAGAGTTCAAGAGTGCTAGAACTGGCTTTATCAATCCTTTCATTATAAGGATTGCGTTTGGCTGTGATGATTTCATCTTTTGAGTTGGCCGTGATTTTTTGGAGGGTATCTTTATTACTAGTGGATGGGATATTTTTCCATATGGTTTCATGTTTCCTTTTTTCTTTTCTCAGGTCTTTGAGTTTGGGGGTGAACCAAGTGTTCACATGGGCAATCGGTTTACTTTTGCACACTTTTAGGGGTGCAATGGAGTCAATGGCAGACTTGAGGGTCTTATTATACAGCTCTACTAGTTCCTCAGGGTGGGTTGATAAAGAGGGTGCCTGCAGAGGTTTGAGGAAAGGCCTAAGGTTGGTGACAGTAATGTTTTTCTTTTTTCTAGTTAGAATGGGGGGAGCTATGGCCTTGGTCAGCACTGGAAGAGAGCAGTCTAGGAGAGTAAATGTCAATAAACTGTGGTCTGTCCAAGATACTGGTTCAATAGATGTTATATTGGTGGAGCAGTTAAGGTCTGCTAGCCATTCCAGGGTGAGTCCTTTATCATGTGTTGTTAGGTGAGCTCTCTTCTTAAGGCCTAGCTCGGATAGGGAATTGACTAAGAGTGAGGCCGCGTGGTCAGCTAGATCATTGAATCCCAAATTGAAGTCACCTAAAAGGATAATTTGAGAAGAGGGTTTGGTGTTGGTTGTGATGATATTATTAATGTCATCTTCAAATGACCCTAAGGGTCCTGGAGGATGATAGATAAGGGGCATGGTTAAGGCTTGTGAGGTGGAGATTGGCAAAAGTTCACAGGCTGAGGTAGAGACGTGGTGGATCGCTCTAAGGTTTAGCAAGGCTTTAGCAATGAAGGCAATGCCTCCTCCACTAGTTGATTCTCTATCGGATCTAAGAGTGGTGTAATTGTCTGGTGTGGCAATGAGAAGGGAAGGGCCTGCCGCTGCATGTAACCAAGTCTCAGTTATTGCCAGGAAGTCCACTTTCCTGTCAGTTATCAGTGGGTGACTAGGGATCTAGCATTGATCAGTGCTCCAGTAATGGTGTTACTAGTGGAGGATTTGGGAGATTCGGGCTTGGAGGCATATCTACAATTGTTTGGTGGTTGCTTAGAGATTTTTGCCCTGTGGTTATTGGTAAGGGTAGCAGTGGAAGGTAGGAAGTAATATCTACCTAGCCTAGAGCCTAGTCTGGTGTTTCTATTCAGAGTTGGGCATGGGATGTTCGTGGTTGAGGTTTGGGAGCTCAGGTTAATGGTGCTTAGGCTACTGTTTAAGATGGGTTGCCCTGTCCTGTTGCTGTCCATAGGGGCTGAGGACAGTGGGGTAAGATTTGACATGTCATTGGGGCAACTTGGCCTCAATGGGGGTAGGAAAGGTGTGGATTTGATATCGAGGCAGATTTTGAGTGGTGGGAGAAATAATATCGGCTTGACAATGATGTCCATTGGGTAGGGGCCAGACATAGTTATGTAGTCGTAAGCTGTGGGTAACAATGATTGAGGCATAGGGGGCACAAGCAGGCACAGGGGGGCTGTGGAATTTGCAATATAAGTAGCTAGGTATAGTAACATGCAGGGTATTCCGATATAGTATAAGTTAGAGGAACACATTTTCATAGTCCGTGTTTGAATACAACAGTAATAATCGGTCCTGGTAGGCAATTTACAATATCTTGTAGTTATGCAGTATGTCGGATAAGTGTATAATCTGAACAGGGAGGGAGCATATTAGTATGCATAGCATCATTCTGTTGACAGAGACATATAATAACAGTTGGTTTTAGAGATTAGTGCAGGTATTCTGGGACCATGAGGTTTCAATATAGCAACACAGCATGCAAGCGCTATGTGATGATGGGCCATGCCTTCTATATACTATGCATGTAGAAACAGGTGTGGGCAAATAGGATAAACGGCATTAAAGGTATACGAGCGTAGGCAGAGGTGGCTGCTATTGATGGTAAATTGGGCACACGTGTCATATGACAAAAGTCAAGCATATGTAAGCAGACATGGTAGTGGCAAGCTAAGATGCCGCTTGTGCTGAATAATTATACGAGGTGAACAATGGACAATGGGGTATGTCATGCAAGTTGCTGTTCACATCACGGTAATGCACGGTTTAAGGCAGCGTACAAACGTGTAGGCACTTAGTGGCATGCTCAGGCTTACAATATATGCCGGGTGGTGGAAAGCGCCGTGCTATTCGATGTTCACTGATATGAGGGAAGTGGTGAAGGTGACCCCGAGAAGCTGCATGAGTCTTACTTAGATTGCAACGTTCGTTTGGGGCCAGCGGGCATGCTTGTGGTTGCAGGGCATGATAATGTTGGCTTTGGTTGGGGCAACTCTGGCAGGGTTTAGTACTTACCCTTGGTCGAAGACTGTGAAGTAAGTTTGTCGGCTGTCTCGGCGCGGACAGGCACAGACAGGAAATTACCCTTAAGGTGGTCGGCCCTTAGGGGTGTGCCGGCTCTCGCCTACCTGGTGGCGAGTTGTGGGAGATGTGGATCTGCGCAGCCTATCCCAGGTTGTGTATGCTGCTTAGCAACATGATGCTAGGTGCAGGCCGCCATTTTAGGACGGGTCCTCGTGGCTGCTCAAAGCGACCCAGCTGATATGGGAGGAAGCTGCTATATGTGCACGTAATATGTAGTGCCTTAATGAGTCTATCCAATAAGGATGCATGCTGCACTGGAGTGCCGTCAGAGCGGAGGTAACCCCTCCTTTTCCAACGTGCTAACCCTGCGTGTACGGTTGACTTCACATAGGCAGAGTCACTGTACACCGTCACTTGCTGCACTTCATGTTTCTCAAGTGCAACAATAAGTACTACTAATTTTGCTGCTTGCACTGAAAAGTGAGACGTAGTCTTGCACTCGCTACTATTTCAAATTCTACATTTAATCTGTGTCTTATTACTGTAGCACCTGAATGCCATTCCTCACAAGTCTGATCAATTTTCAAAGAACCATCAATAGAGAGAATCTCCCCTCCCGCTAAAGCTTTCTCTTTCACATGGGGTATATCATCATAAAATTCAACATAATTAGCACAGTCATGCACATGATCGCCTTCTTCTACTGGCTCCACTATAAATGGGGCAGGGTTCACTATTTTACATTTTATGATTTTAATCGCTGGGTTAGAAATCATTACCTCACAAGCTGAAGCTCTTTGGGATTGTCAATATGCCGTTGGGCTTCTCTAAAATCGCAAATAGAGCAGCTCCGAATACTTGCAGACTTATCAACCGCGAACACAGCAGCTGCCAAAGTTTGGTCACAAGGGAAGTGTCCCCTCATAACTGGGTCTAAAATTCCATTGTAATACGCTAAAGGTTTGTACGCCAATGTGGTTGTCTGTGTAACCACTGCTGTCATGACTGTCCCATTTGTGTGTGAAAATAAACACAATTCCTAAGCATAATTGGGAATTGCTAAAACAGGGGCTGTACAAATAGCTTTTTCAACTCTTCAAAACCTTCCTCGATTTCTTTAGTCCATTCTAGTTTTGTTTTTGCCAACTTGCGCTTTCTTTAATGCTTGCAGAAGTGGTATTGTGTATGTGCTATAATCAGACACCCAGACTCTAACATAGTTACATAGACCCAAAAATGGTTGCATCTGTTTCACTGTCTTTGGTTTTGAGGTTTTCATAATTACCTCAGCTCTTTCAGGCATCACTTTCTTTCCTTCATGTGAAATCAACTGACCTATATATAACACCTCTTCTTGACAATATTGTAGCTTTTATTTGTCTACTTTATATCCCTTGTCTGCTAGAATAGTCATCAACTGAACAGAATCCTGTCTGCACTCATCTTCTGTGGTGCTACAAATCAAGAGGTCATCTACGTACAATATTACCGCTCTTTTGAAATCAATATTGCCTAAATCCATCTGTAGGACTCTGTTAAAGATCGATGGGGACTCACAGTACCCCTGAGACAGCCCGGTATGTTTCAGTCTTTTTTGGAAAATCATAAATGAAGTCACATCTTGTGAGTCCTTGTGCAACGGGATTGAGAAAAACAAATTTTCAAATCGATCACCATAAAACATCAAGCTTCCACCGTGATACTACACAATATTGTCACCGGATTAGGAACTAAAGGAAACTCAGCATCTACAATCTGGTTAATCGGTCTAATATCCTGGATACATCTCCAAAATCCCCCTTTAGATTCCTTAATCGGATACACCACGATATTACACAATGATTCTGATGGCACCAGAATTCCCTGCTTCATCAGTGCTGAAATAGTCTGGAATATACCCTCAGCAGCTTCTCGAGACATGGGGTACTGTTTTGTTCAAGGTAAAATCGATCCTGGCTTAAGCTTTATTTTAACCTTTCCTATCCCCTTCAATAAACCTATGTCATAGGGGCTGATAGTCCAAAGACCCTTGGCACCTTTTCCAAATCTTCCTGAAAATATGCTGGTCATTGCCGCATTATCGCCATTCGCTCTGGACTTCCCTTTTCTCTATCCATATCCAGTATATAATGCTCATGAAGAACACCACTTTGTCAACTGTTCGGTCATCCCTGAACATATCGGTTATGTCAGTGAATCTATACCCTTCCTCAAGAGCTATCACTGTTCTCCATGGTCTACCTTCATCATCTATCGACTTCGAGCATTGCCATTTTCTTTCGTACTATGGCTGCTTCCAATTCTATAGGAATAGTCTGTCCACCTTCCTTTTCCATAGGTATTTGTGGTCTGAACAGAAACTCATCAGGTATTCACACAACCTCTCCCACCCGGCCAGGTAGCCATGTCAGTAAAATGCTCACTCCGTATAGAAAAATCTCTGGATCTACCAGAATGCCTCACAGAGCCACATGCCCTGTGAACGCCAATATGAACTCTCCCATGTTTAAATTGTACATTCCTACAGTGGAGCACACTGTTCCTTGATCAGTAATGAAATCATCATATTAAGTTTCGTCATTAAATCACTTCCCAAAATATTAACCGGTGTCTGTCATGAATATAACAAGGGAACGGATATGTCACATTCTCCTATGGAGACTGGTAATTTATCAGTAAAAGGAACTTGACCTATAGCTCCATAGAACCCTTGAGCATTCATGGCAATACCGGACATTGGATTTTTTCCCTCTCGTATACACGAACAAGTTGCTCCAGTGTCTACAAGAAATGAAAAGGATTTGCCTCCTATCGTCACATCGATCCTTGGTTCCTCTTCGTCGTCTGGTGTCACAGATAGTACTGAACACATCAAGTTACCCTGTGAGCTGTCCTATTGTGGATACAGACTCATCCCCATCCCTGTGAAAGGATTTCCTCCTACCACAGTGACACCTGCTATTCTGGGTGTAAAAACTTGTCCCGTGTTTGCATATTGCTGTGTCTGCATAGGGGCTTGTTGCGACTGCCCTTGTGGTAGATACATTTGTACTTGTCCCTGCTGTGGTAGCTGCTGTACTCGCAACGCTTGTGTCTGATAAGATGTGTGATCCTGGCCAAAACCTTCTCTGGTCTGTGTATTATATGGTGCAGAATAAACTTTCCCACCTTCTTGAGAACTGTATATTCTGTACATTCCCTTGGCTCGCACATACACGCGCAATATGTCCTGTCATTCCACAATTCAAACATACTGGAGGAACTCTCCTATTAGTCCCTCCTTGGTTATATCCTGCCTGAACATTCTGGTTCTCATTCTGTGTACCTTGAAGCCCACCTTGATCATTTTGAAATCCGCCTCCTCTTCTTCTGTAACCCATACCTCTGCCTCGTGGTATGAACCCATATCCACCTTGATCCATCTGGTGCAGATTGTTTACCTGTGATGTACCCATTGCTTCCTGCTATTCACAAATCCTTCTCTGCTTGTCAATACCGCACCTTCTATGTCACATTTTGACAACTGCTTCTGAACTAATTTGGCTTCCTCTATTTTTCTGTTCTAATCCTACTCCTTGTTCTTCTCTTGTAATAACCGACAATGGTGTACTATCGTCAGCTGTATCTCTGCCCATGGCTTCGCTTCCATCACTACTTGTTTTTTCATCTGCCTCTGTACTGGCTCAGGCAACCCTTGACATAAAATGTGGTAAAATAATGCCACTGTCTTTTCCCACGGCTGTCATTTCTCCTGAATATCCTGAATGTAAGCAATAGGGTCTTCATCTTCCTTCATCTTACGTGTTATAATTGCACTCATATCTGATGTGTCAGGATACTGTACCCTGAGTGATCTCCAAACATCTGCTCTACAATTATGAAATAGCACTCCATCATGTGCTGTGTTTTGTGCAGTCACACTTGAATATTCTGCTCTCCTCCATATGTCATTAGCCCTCTCCCCAAGAATAGCTGCCAGGAGCCCTTTTATGTCCTCTATGGCTAGCGCTTTTCTTCCTGTAATGTTTTCTCTTTCATATATCCTTTTCCCAGCACCCAAAGTCAAATTAGGGAGCTTGTATCTTAAGTTATCCTTGTCCATCTGTGGCCATAGAATATTTTTGCGGTCTTGCTCCCCCTTTTTCTAACATGGAATACTGTGTGAACCCCGTCCCATAATCATATCCCACTATTCGTCTATCCATGGCAGGGATAGTCGTCCGTGTCTGTCTCCTTGTGGGTAATGACCTTAACCTGCTCACATATGGTGCAGACTCTCCCTTTTCTCTATGTGATCGTCCTCGGGGATGTTCAGGATATGCTATAGGATCTCGTGTTCTATCTTCAGGTTGTTCTAGATCCGACCATCTCACTTCCTTATCCATTTGCAGACTTTCTTCAGGGGCACACACGCTCCCTCCTTCTGCCACAAAACCGGACTCTCCATCCTCGTCCAACATCTCCAGTCCCCAACTATTGTGACTATCATCCCCTTCACTTTTATCCAGATTCAGTCTACTTAAAGACAGTGCTAAACGTTCATCACTGAACATGCTTCCCTCCTCACTTCGTGATTGAGGTACTGGGGATCGATCATCGTTCCCTCGAGTTTCATACTCGCTATTTCGCCTTAACTGTTGATGACCGTATCAATCCTTTCCACAATGCTTTCTGCATCAAATCTTTCTTTGCCTAATGCCACTCTAGATGCTGCTGGCAAAACTTTCTTTATTAGAAGAATCTCTTTCACTATGTCACATCGTATTTCTGGGCTCGTCCTCATTTGTTCTTTATGAATGAGACTGCCATCGAGACCTTGCTGTCTCCTTTTCTGTTCCTTTTCTTCATCTACTTCTCTTCACTTTCTCGCATCCCTTCTAATTCTTTCTTCCTCTTGCCTTCGTTCTTCTCCTCCCCTTACTCCTTCCCTTCTTTGTTTTTCTGCCCTCCATCTCTGTAATATTGTGTCCCTTAATCTTTATGCTTCTTCCTCCTCTCTCTTTCTTTCCTTTCTATCCCTTTCTTCTATTGCTCTGTCTATTGTCATACTTTTTTGTTCTTTCTGCCCGTTTTTCTTTTTTCTCTTGCTCCTCCTTATATATCTGCTCCCATCGCTCACTGCTTTTCCTTTTCTGCCCATTTTCTTTCAATCTCTTTTCTTGTTTTTATCTTTTCTTTCTTGTTCATCCTTATCTTCTCTTTGCCTAACTTCCTCAATACTTTTCCCATCTATCTTAAGTAATATCTGTCCTCCCATCCATACATTCTGAAAAAGCGCTATCTCATCAACCTTATCCTTCTTTCCTTTCCATCTCTTAATCTCCCTGTCTATCTTTGTCGACAATTTTGACCGCTCACTCTTGTCTTGTATGATCTTATAAATCTCTTCCTTTCTTTTATTCTTCTCTGGACTATCGTCACTGCAGTAAGCAGGGGGTTCATATATCGGATTACTATACCCCGTTGCCGCTTTCAGTTCTTTTAAAGGATACACCCCTATTTCTTCCATGGCAACACCCTTTGCTTCAGGTGAGGTAAGGGGAGCTGAGGGCTCAACGCCTTCCTCGTTATGCTGATTAAGCATCCACTCCTCAGGTGGCGGGTCTTCTCTTTCCTCTTGATGCATCTTCCAGAGCTCTAAAATCGCTAATCTTTTCTCCATTTTTTTCCCCTGTGTACGCAGCATGCAAGTATGTGGTCATGTGTTGCAATACCGCTTTTCATAATGATCCTCCTTGTGGCCACGACAGATAACATTTTATCTGCACTGTACTGTTTGAGCTTGGGCATATGCTTTGGCAGTGTCTTGCATAGGTGCATGAGAGAAGTATTCCCCATAATGACAAGTCTCAATTAACTGTTAATACTTACCAGACTGTTAAATAAACTTTATACCTTGGCTTAAATAACCACTTTTCAATGATTTTAAAGCAACAAATATGAGCAAGCACTATCAATCTCTGCTCAAGCCTTTAATTTCGATAGCCTATCTATTCTCTTGCTTGTCATATCTATTCTCTTGATTGGCGCAAATCGCTTTGCTATACTCAATCACTGTTGCTCCTCAACCTTTTCAATTCTTTTACAATCTCTATCGCTCTTTGATATTTTAACTCACCAAACAACATTCAGACTAGTCAAACATTACACATTTATAAACACTGTGATCACCTTATCTCTCGCCTTTATTCTATACCTTATACAGAGTTTGAAAAATCACCTTACGTAATCCTGATTATGCATTTTATATTTCACTCTACTCTCATTGGAGTTTGAGATTTTTCCTTCTAACTCCCTTGTGTCAGGGCTTCTAGGTGCTACGTCTTCTTCACAATATTTCCTGTTACTCAAGAATTATTACAATTCTGTCCCCTTATTTGCCATTCCCCTTATTCTACTCACCATTCGTTAATCGACTTGAGGCCTTCGGTATCGACTCCTCTTCAATCCGACCACTTCGCCTTCCATCCACAGTGCGCCCATGGAAACTAGACAGGGACTTTGTCAAAGGGTGACCTGCCCACCTTCTCAGTTCATCTTGCAAGTTTATTTCTATTTGGCGGCTCTCCACAGGAAATCCAACGATCTTCCTGCTAATGGCAGAGGATGCCCGATTGTCTAAAAATCTGGACAGAAATTGGTTTGGATCTTTAATCCATCCGCACCAATACCACGTGAACTTATGGCCCTTTAGTAACATGCATGCAATGGATGGGTTCACAGAATAACTCCAAATAATCGAACTAACACAGGAAGATGGCAAAGGTGCTGTTTTATTAACACCTATCTGAAACAGGAAGTTGCAAAGCACATCAAATGTTAGCTCGATTTCTCTGTTATCTTGTCACAAAACATAGACGTTATACTAAAAATACGTCAGAGGTGACGTCGTACTACATGGCAAATAATGAAAAACCTACTAGGGAATGTGATAGGCTTAAGAGGAATGCAACAGTATATAAAACATAGGACCTAGGATTGTGATTGGCTGCCCACTGTCAGGTGGAATATATATGCCTAGCTCTAAAACATGTAATCTTCAAAACCATTAAGTAGACGGTTTTAAATTGGTCTTCAAAATATAAGGTGCTTTGTTATACGGACCTCTACAATTGGTTGGAACGCTTGTGGCATCTCTGGAACATTCGGTTCACTTAGCAGCACGTAAGCCCAGATCCAGGTGCAAGGAGGTGGGCCTGACTCTACCTTCCTACCCAATTAGCCCAACATCTCTCATTGCCCATGCCTTTTGCCATGAAGATCGTCTTTGAACTTGGACTTGCAAAGTATCCTTGTCTCTGGGAATACATGGGACTGCAGGCACTCACTGTTGTTGTTATAGGATTCCAAGTTCGCAAGTTGGTCCATTTTGCAGGTTTTAAATGTCTTAAACGAATAAAACTTGGCACTCTTGGTGTTCTTCCTTTGCACCTTAACAAGATATGATTCATCCTTCGCACATTCACTCCTTTCAAGAATCGATAGCTAACCGACCTGCTCCAGTTTTGATACAAGGCCAGACAGCCTCGCCATGCAGCTACATGATTTCAGCTTATTCTTGCTGCAACACAATTCTCCCTCGCTTCTTCTTGGGTCCTGGCTTACTAAAATGTATGATACTGCTGTCCAGTTTCTATACAGTGGTGGCTCAGCCTGCACTCTACTCACTACATATAGCCAGCATCTATGATGACTTAGTCTACCTTTTGTTTCAGCGTCTGTACAATTATTGAACAGTGATTCTCTGCAGGACTTCGGGCATGTCCAATCTTCTTTTTCGTACTTAAAGTTCAGTGGACTCTTTACTTTGGCATTAGTTTCTGTAGGATCCATGCAATCTCTTCAGCCAATATCTCAGGATGTTGTGCATGTCTCGTGTGATACCACTAGCTTTTCTTTTTGCTCTTTTTCATATTCCTTCAGGGAGTTCATCCCTCAAATTGTCGTCTCTTCTGGGATGTATTCGATAAGGTTGTCTCAATAGGTATCTTCTTTTGCATATACACCGCGGTATTGACACAACTTCTGGTGTCAAACACGGCACAATCTAGGCTTCCAACGTATAGGAGGTAGAGGGCGGGATTTCCTGCAGAGGCATGCAGCTGCTCCTCTACATAGTTATCAGCGATAGGGAGGCCTGTGTTGGACACCAGCATGTTCCTTTTGAGTTTCCTCCTGCCAGACCTAGTGAGAGTGATAGGATAGTCGATAGAATAGCAGTTAGCAAAACTAGGTGAGACAGAGAGCACCCGAGAGGGTATGGGGGAAGGAGGGGTGGAGGTTCAGGTGTAGTCCAAGCAGGTGGGGAGGTAGTGCAGGGGGAAAACAGTAGGGAGGCACAAGGGGAGGAACAACAGGGAGGAGAAACAGCACGGAGCACGAAACAACAGACCTATGAAATCAGATGTACGCAAGGACCATCAACAAAGCACAAAAAACAGCATTGAAGAGTGTAGGCAATGCAAAGTAATGTGAAAACCAAGAGCACAATCAGGGTCAAAAACAATTGATAGAGAACAAAATCACAACAAGGAACATAGAAGTAAGGAATGCAGGCAATGCATGTAATGCAGAAAAACATAGAGAACACCACAAAGTCAATATAATAGGGAAGAAAACAAGAACAGTGTCAAAGGACAAAGCAGAACCCCAACCCAAAAGGCACAGTAAACAAATGAAAATCCTAGAAGTAAGGAGTGCAGGCAAAGGCAAAGGTAAAGTAATGAAACAAACAGTGGAAGGGGCAGGGAGCAGTAAGCAAGGGGGGTGACAACAATAGGTTAGAGAGCACAACTTACTCTGCCACGGAGCACCTGTCCTCACCCCAGCAGTGGAGAGGTTGACGTTGGCGTTGCCTGATGATGGTGGGGATGGCCTGTGGGGACAGAGGGAGAAAACAAATGTCAGTGCATACATACCTGGGCAGGGGTTCGGGCCATGGGTCCTCCCAAACAGGAATTGCCCTTTTCTTCGTCTGCCCTTTGCTTCAAGACGCCCGGATGAGAGACACCCTTGATCTAAGAGTTAAGAACAGAAAGGAAGAGCCACGGCTAAGAAGGTGGACGGTGCTTAGGCCAGGTGACCTAGATCCACTTGCACCTGCTCATCAACTGCGAAGGAAAAGAGACTGGAGGGCTGCTTAAGTAGCCAAAAAGAGTGGCAAACCAGGAAGGCACCAACAGTTTTAAGTGATTGACAGGTGGGCGGAGTTTAGGCCAGGTGACCTAGATCCACTTGCACCTGCTCACCAACTGCAAAGGAAAAGAGATTGGAGGGCTGCTGAAGCAGGCAGGAAGAGCGGCAAACCAGGAAGGCATTAACAGTTTAAAGAGTTTGACAGGTGGGCGTGGCTTAGGACAGGTGACGTAGATCTACTTGCACCCATTCACCATACACTCACTCGTTTACATGCACACCCATTCATCCATATATCATACACTCATTCACACATACATTGCATGCACACTCCTTGTACACATGCATACATACATAATGTGCTAGCATGCAACACCCTTTAGCACTGCTAGTTTCAGAAAAGTCATGCCCCGCCTCTATGCCTAACAAAAAGCAAGTGTGCACATCAGCCCCTCTCCTCGGATGTGACACATTGTTATATGCTGGCTCACATCTGTAGGGAGGGGGCTGAGGTGCACATTTTATTTTGTGAGGCAGAGGTACGTGAGAAGCCTGTCTTGAAGCGAGCAACTTTAACGTTTGTCTGCATTTTGCAAATACATCTTTCTGCATGAACACAGTAACACTTTAAAGCTGAAGCCTTTTAAGCTCAATGGTGTTGCGCGCTGCCCCCCTGCAAGGCGAGGACACATGTCAGAGCCTTTCATAGTTCAATTCTGACCGTCGATCTGGACTCTTTACAAGCATCAGGTTGTTCTATGCATTTATTTACTAGTCCTCACTGACACCTCACTGTGGACGGAAGGAGTAGGAATTATCAGGGGCTAAGAAAGATGGGCACAGACAGGGTTCTCTGAAAGCAAGATGTTATGCGCCATTTTGTTATCAGATTATATGCAGCGGAACTGTGGCCATTTTCTGTTCTCTTGGTGCCTTCAATGTTATGCTGCCACAGGATGGAAGCGATTTCTACGATTGTATTCAATCGAATAATCGCTCGTTTATCCTCACTGTTATATAGCATTTGAGACAGTATATTTCCGGTGTTATAAACCACAAATAATATTTTTTTAATCAAGTCAAGTTTTTAAAATGTTATAAATAATCAATGTGTGATTCATAAACTGCAGTTATGAAATATTGATGGGTGAAGTGGGGAGAGTAAATCGTGTCGGGTATGTACCCCTGTCCCATTGCCTGTGATACCATGTTTTGGCACCTACGTTCTCCTATTGAAGTTTAAAGGTTTATGTGTTTAAAGTATATATGTAAGGGGAATTGAGATAGATATCTGTGAGCATAAGGCTGCACAACCGAGCACACCATTTATTTTTGCAAACACAACGTTACGTATGCATTTAGCATATGTTATGGCAGCAAACCCTGAGAAGCATACGGCGCCCCAGCTCGTTTACGTTGCGAGAGTGTGTGGGAGGCGTGGGATTCGGCGTCATTTTATAGGAGGAGGGCGGGGGTGGCTCTTGGGCAAGATCTGGCTCATTAAAAGGTAATTTGCGCGCCTTGATGAGGTTTTTCCCTCCTCCACAGGACGAGCTAAAACTATGGCAACTGAGCTGAGTTCAAGAAGTTACAAGGCGAGGACCTCGCACGCAGCACACCACCTTTCTTTCATACAGCAATTAATAAGTAGGGAAAGGCAGGATTGTACTAGATTATGGGGGTAATTAATAGATTTCAGCGCATAAGTAGCCCACGCGGCTGGCACCGAGAGGGAGCGTGCGCCAGCGGGTGACAGCCGCGTGCGCTAAATCCCATTTCCACGCACCGCATATTCATGGATTTACCCATCCATATCTAACTGTGGTGCAGCGTGGCACAGTGACCATCCAGCAGCGTAAGTTACGCCCCTAACACTGCATCTTGCGGCAAAAGCAGCCGCACAAATCCACTATATGGTGCAAAGGCCAGTGGACCAGCATACAGCCCCCCAACAACGAAATTGTGCTAAAAAGGCTTGCGTACCTCGCTCACGCCAGCCATATTGCATGTAAAACTCCTTGCACACCCCTCGGAATACGGGTATGCGTATTCCGAGGGGTGTGCAAGGAGTTTTACATGCGATTTGGCTGGCGCGAGCGGTGTACGCGTATTCCGAGGGGTGCGTGAGGAGATTTACACGCGATTTGGCTGGCGCAAGTGGGGTATGCGTTCTTCGCGAACCCCTGGAATACGCGTACCCCACTCGCACTAGCATAATCGTGTGTAAAACTCCATGCGCAAACCTCGGAATATGCATACCCTGCTCGCGCCAGCCCAATCGGGTGTAAAACACTGCGCACACCCCCAGAATATGCAAACCCCGCTCGCACCTGCCCAACCCCATGTAAAACTCCACGTGCACCCCCGGAATACACGTACACCGCTCGTGCCAGCCCAATCGCGTGTAAAACTCCTTGTGCTTCCCTCGGAATACGCAGAGTCCTCATGCGCCGGCCAAATAGTGTGAAAAAGGCAGCGCATGCTCGGATCACCTGCAAACGCATCTCACAAGCAGCCTATGCCAAAACCTACACCCCTAACACCCGTGCACATGCCAGCAGAAAGGCCCACACCACAACCGACCCCCCCATCACCCGTGCACATGTCAGCAGGCAGCCCACACCACAACGGATCCCGCCATCACCTGTGTACATGACAGCAGGCAGCCCACACCACAACAGAGCCCCATCACCTGTGCACATGCCAGCAGGCAGCCCACATAACAACAGACCCCCCCATCACCTGTGCACATGCCAGTAGTCATCCCACACCACAACTGACCCCCCCCAAAACCCGTTCGCATGGCAGCAGACAGCCCACACCACAATGGAACCCCCATCACCCGTGCACATGCCAACAGGCAGGCCACACCACAGCCAACCCCCATCACACGTGCACATGCCAGCAGGCAGCCCACACCACAACATACCCTCCCCATCACCCCTGCACATGCCAGCATGTAGCCCACACCACAATGGACCCCCCCATCACCTGTGCACATGCCAGCAGGCAGCCCATGCCACAGCCGACACCCCATCACCCGTGCACATGCCAGCAGGCAGCCCACACCACAACCAACCCCCCCAACACATGGTCACATGGCGGCAGGCAGCCCACACCACAATGGACCCCCCCATCACCCGTGCACATACGAGCAGGCAGTCCACGCCACACCCAACCCCCCCATCACCCGTGCACATGCCAGCAGGCAGCCCCCTCCACAACGGACCCCCTTCACCTGTGCACCTGCCAGCATGCAGCCAACACCACAACGGACCCCCTTCACCTATGCACCTGCCAGCATGCAGCCAACACCACAACGGACCCCCCATCACCCGTGTACATGCCAGCAGGCAGCCCATGCCACAGCTGGACCCCATCACCCGTGCACATGCCTGCAGGCAGCCCACACTACAACGGACCTCCCAACATCTGTTCACATGGCAGCAGGCAGCCCACACCACAACTGACCCCCCCATCAACCATGCACATGCCAGCAGGCAGCCCACGCCACAGCCGACCCCCATCACCCGTGCACATGCCAGCAAGCAGCCCACACCACAACGGACCCCCCATCACCTGTGCACATGCCAGAAGGCCTGACTCATGTGCCCCCACACCCCACCAGTGATTACAACCTGCCAGCAGGCCCAGGCTCATGTCCCATCACCAGTGATGGCAACCTGCCAGCAGGCCCTGACTCATGTACCCCCACCCCCCACCAGTGACGACAACCTGCCAGCCGGCCCCGACTCATGCACTCCCACCAGTGACGGCAGCCTGCTAGCAGGCCCAACTCATGTCCCCACACCCCCCACCAGTGACGGAAACCAGCCAGCAGGCGCCGACTCATGTACCCCTACCCCCTTGATGGAAACACAGACCCCAGTATCGGATGCACACCCAAATTGAACCCCATTGTAACCCCCCACAATGGAAATCCACGACCATCCATTGTCGCCACTCCCCAGCACATTCCCCACCCCACGTCAATCCCAGAAGCACACGTACAAGTACCCCTAGACATGTGCAACATAGGCACACAACAGTGACACATGACTGATCCAATGACAGCTGATACATGTATCAAGCAAATGAGAGCAGACCACACCAACACTGGTCATGAAGTAAATGTATTAAAATAAATAAACATCACAAAATGGAAATGAATCATGGCTAAGAAACAAAAAAGTGCATGAAAATGTGAATGAAAAGCAATGTTGATTGTGCAAAAAAATCCATGGAAAAAGATCCAAAATAAAAACAAGTTCCATCGTCCTTCAGCACCTCTGCATGTCCACAATGAAAGAAAAAATAAAACCATTACGTCATGGCAAAAAGTAAAAACTGAAATCCACAAAACATCCAACTATGTACATGTTCAGTCTCCAAGGGTCCATGATCCCCAAAAAATACTAACATCCAGTCAAAAGGTCCATACAAATTCCAACTATTTACAGAACGTGGAGCAATGTCCAAAAACTCCAAATTAAAAAAAAAGAAAGGAAACTTACACCTAAACAACTATTTACAAAGGTCGCGGGCTAGTCCTACGGCTCACTTCTTGATGTTAATGTCTTTGGCCAGGGCATCATCGAACTCCATGTTGAGGTCCCGGAGGCAGATCTGGGCTCTGTCCTCGAGGGCTCCCAGGGACATCGCCATGGTCTCCACCAACTCCCTGAGAGTCTCCTCAAGGAACGCTTCCTGCCTCAGTGCCCGGTGCATGGAGTTCTCCACCCTGACCATCGTGAGCCATGCCCTCTACGCCCGCTGCCGCTCTGCATCCATCTGCAGGCCCAACCGCTGTCACACAGAAGACACACGTAGTCCAGGCTCCTCCTGCCCATCGGCCGATGCTTGCCCCTGTGATGTAGACGGCCCTGATGACTGACGCCTCCCACTTCGAGCCTGCCGCGCCTTAATGCCAACTGCCTCTGCAACCACGACAGCCTCCAGGACGAGGGGAACCCCCGTGCTCGTGCCCTGCTCTGAGGTGCCTGCACATCCTCCATTGGCAGGGGTCCAGTTGTTGGGGTGACCACCTTTGCTGGTCCTCTGGCTCCTGACTGTGGCAGGGATGTGATCTCCACCAGCCTGGCTGCGGTCGATGGGGCAGGTCCACAGGGTGCCCAGGTGACACATGGGTGGGAAGATGGCACGGAGGATGACTGGTGCATAGGGTGTGCAGATGAGGAGGGGGTCGCAAGAGTGCCCAGCACACGGAGGAACCCTGTACCAATGACCTGTCCTAGCAAGTCGACGCGGCCCCACAGGTATTCAAAATGATGTGCGTTATCCTGTCTGCAACAACGCACATCATCCCGAATCCCCCGTGTGCGCAATGCGACACCGACTAGGACTGGCAAATCCCTGTCACGGATTGCCATGTCGCAGGTAGAGCAAGGTCAGTTGACATAGACACATCCCCTACCTGCGAACAGGCCTGGACAGAGGCATCCATGCTGATGCAGGATGATGCAGTCACAGGATCAGGGACAGGATTAAACACAGGCCCCTTCACGGCGACCTGTGCTGCCTCCTGCCCCTGGACTGCACCACTTGCACCAGTGGAACCACCCCTCCAAGCCCCATGCGTGGGTCCGATACGGCCGCCTCCTCAACCACACCCCCCACCAACATGGATGACTCTGTGCTTTCTTCCGTACTATGCCCCTTTGGGTGCTCACCTGCCCCTTCTTCTACCAAGGTGTCCACATCCAACCTCGGCCTCTTGGATCTCCCCTCAGGAGCTGCGCCCATGTATGCGGCACCAGTCCCCTCACTCTCGGAAGATATTATTACCTTGGGGGGTGGGGGCAGGGCCTTGATTCTCCGGCTGGCAGTGGCATCCCTGATACTGGGCTCCACAGCGCCGTCTCTGCCCTCTTCATCAGTCGACGCTGCAGGCAGGGAGAGACAGAACACAGGCATCAGGACACCGTACAATATGAATGCTAGACACATAACTATTGCACATGAGTGGCAGTGTCAAACATCACAGACGACATCACACTCCCCATTACTCAGGTTAATTGAACCCACACACATGCACAAACAAGCAGGGAACGTGCAACAGACATCTGCATCCATTCACATAGAACGGTATGAACATCCTAAGTGTGGCATGACGTCACAAACATCATGGAGCATGCCATTCACATGCACACACGCCACCAGACAGACATGCATCTGCTCATCTCTACCTCCTGTCACAGTGCAATCATCGTCAACTATGTCACATTTGCCAATCGAGTACCTAGATGTTCGTGTCACATGCACCCATGGCGTCTCACAGTCACACACATACCAAACACACACACACACATGTACAACGTGCACGTACATGAAGGTGGGACAAGCATCCATGTGTCAAACCCCAAACATGGCTGAGTACATACACAGGCATGCAGACATGTGTGCATATTCACATGCAGTTGTACATCATGCATCGGAACACATACACCAATGATGTGCAGCACACTTGACTGGGCTTGCATGCAGCACGGTCATGTCCCTGCACATACACATCCATAAATGGGCCATGTCAGACATATGTCCAAGCTGCACACTCCTGCCACACCCCAGCATGCACTGTGTCGATTGAGAACGCATAGACACTTACCGCTCGACTCCAGACGGGTCTGCCTCTAGAGGACCTGGAGGTGAAGCTCTGGGTGAAAGCGCTCCAGGACCCTCATCTGATCATCTGATCAGTGGTAAGCAGGACCCGGTGCCCCACTGCACCCACTGCACCCACTGTGTCCAAGAGGCACCGGGCCTTCTTTAGGGTCCTGGACTTGTAGTCCACCTAACGCTTTAGGACGTGTTTCAAGTCACAGGTTCCACTCCCTCCGCGTTGATGGCACCCATGATGTCCTCCCAGATCCTCCTCCGTCCTTCCTTGTTGGCGTGTGATGGTGTGAAGAGGGTATCATAATGCCCCATGACTTGCACCACCAGGATGCCAACTTCTTTTGCACTGAAGCTGGCAGCCCTCTGCCGGGGGGGTTGCCACTGGTGCCAGATGGTGTTGTGTCGGAAATGGCAACCTCCGAAGGCAGGTGTGAGTGGGCAACTGGGTCATGGGGCTGGGCTGTGGAGTGATGGAACACCAGTCGGGAGTCTTCTGTTCCAGCAGGGGTGGTCATAGCAACTGGATCCCTGGCGATGGCTGATGTGCAGGCACCAAATAGCAGGGCACGTTGGCAGAGCGCAGGCAGGCAGCAGCAGATAGCTCGTAGGAGGCTACCCCGGGCTCTGGGGGGCAGGTTAATGGCCTTCTGGGCAGGAGCGTGGTCTTCTGTGTGTTGTCGCATGACCAGCTTGATGCAGAGTGAATCCGCACATGCAAAAACAGCACTTCAGCGTGAGATTGCGTGAAATCCAAGGAAGCGCAAGTGATGTTACATGCGTGGGCATTTCCCTCGGCAGGGGTTAAAGGTGAGCACGAGCAGCAGTTCGCTGTATGAGCTTTTCGTGGAGACCGACGCGTGTGTTTACTCTTCTTGTGGTTTCACACGCAATTACTTCACATCGGATAGAGTTTGTACTTCTTCTTTTGGTGGGGGTGTTGCCTACGTGCACAAGCACAAGTGTTTTTCTTTTCCACTCAAGGCAGACGGTGAGGCACGCACTCTGTTTTTCCCACTGCTGGTGCCCATATGTATTGCATACCCGTTTTTGAGGTCATAGTAGCCTCCATGTTCCACGCGTACGCATTTTTTTTTTTTGTCCCTGGGTGCCACAGCATACTGTGGGAGGTTTATTCCACGCACATGGGCTACCGGGGTTGCGTGCATGTTTATCATAATTTTCGGGGTGCCGGAGCATTGTGTGACCCGTCATTTATCACCAGGGGTCACAAACAGCCTTGCAGGAGCGCAGGGTTGCGTCTAACATCACATACCCTGCCCCCTTTACCCTAATTGCCCAGGACAATTATTGAGTGCACCTCCCATTGGTAATATACCATCTGTGCCATGGTTGGGAGGCCACCAAAGGTACAGGGCGGCAAAGTTGGGTGTCCTCCTAGTGTTGTGCGTGGTTGTGGCTGGGGTGACCAGGGTGTACAGGGAGTCCGGTGTGGCTTCAGAGGGGGAAGAGGCAGGGGTGCACCACTGGGGCAGGATGTCCAGCCACGTGCTGATGCAGCCATGCCACCACCCCCTGCTGCTCCGGGAGATGCAGCTGTTGCATCTGACCCAGGCGCCCATATGACCCGACAGTGTGTAACATCTGCTGTCACGTGCCCACCGGCAGTGGTAGCTGCAGGTGCAGCAGTGGCGACCACCACCCAGGCTCATGGTCAGCCTTCGCTTGATGCATTGGAACCTGAGGACTCCCATGCAGAATTCCAGGTGGTCATGAAGCACAGGCCACGTGTGTCCAGGGTTGCTTTTAAAAAATATATTTTTATGGTTTGCAAAAGCAAACCTCTCCAAAATTGCAGTTTCCAAAATATTTACAAATTCACGTACAAATCATTTAAAAATTAGCATTTTACATACTACAAATTATCTGCAACATAAGTTTGTCCATATAACACATTTTCCACAATCTCTAAAAATACAAATATTAATCGTTTAACATACAAATACAATAACACAACCAATCATACAATCTCAAGAGCACAAAAGAAGTTCATCATTTAGCATAAACATATGTTAACACACCATAGACTCACAATAGCATCATCCCCTCACAAAAACAATACGAGACAGCCAATTATTTAGGTCCATACCTTCTTACTTAATCCGTAAAATTCATGGTACCATATTTTTTGTTGGCATCACTCCACATGTGTTTGACAGAAAGTCAACTACTGCAATTTTAAGTGACAATGATTTTCCATACATCATATCCCACCAAAGGGAATCCAGATCAACCCGATCAGGATTCGGTACAAATTTTCCAAATATCTAAATTCGGGCAGGTCGTAAAAACTCACAAAACAGAAGCAGATGTTTGAGTGACTCTGTCTCAGTCAGATGTTTACAAAATCAACAAGGGAAAAATAGCCTAAATATTCCTTTGCCCGACCTAATGCCCATAATTTCCCCGGTTGGGCATACATTAAGTCTGAATCTCATATCTCTTGTTAGGAAATCTTTTAAAGTACGGTTCTAACTCTCCTACCCCTCTTTGATGAACTACAAGGTCTATATACATTTTTCTTGAGGTTACTTTATCCAATGTTGCAGAATAGTCTGCAAACTGCAGCAATTTCTTTAATCTAACCAGATTTTCTACTAGCAATTTACAGGGGATGCCTAGTTTATCTAAACCTTTAAGGCACAGTATATGTAAATGAAAAAAAATACCTCCTTAGAATTTCCCTGTATAAAGCTACCTCCCATTAATCTGTATAGGTTGTCCAGTGTGTCCACAATTAGTCTTCTGAATAGTGACAACTGTCTCCAGAAGTCATGGAAGGCCAAAGACAAAAGACCAAGCTCATACCGTATAACCTTGATCGGCAAAAAAAACAGCACTGACTTCAACATTTTGGATTCTAACTTATCCAGCATTGTTGTTACTGAGTCTGGAAAGAACTCTGATCCATAAAGTATTTTTGGGATATATTTTAAATTATAGAAACGTAGAACTGGTATCAATGAATAAGCACCTTCTTCAACTGTGCAATCTGCAAATATATTTTATCCAGGAAATGATCTTGAAAGAGGCTCTTCCTACATTTATTAAAAATTGGGAAGCCCAAAAATGGCATCTCATTCTTCACTGTTAACTTTACATGATCAATGGACCAATTATATTGCGTCTTAAGTCTGCGGACACTTAGTTCCATAATCATTGTTTTATTAGCACTGATTTTTAGATAATTTGATTTGGCATATAGATTAAACGCTGTGATCATTCGCTGCAATCCCTTTGCAGATTTGAACCGTTTTGCCGTCAATTTTAGGAGGAATGAAGGCTGCATCCTCCAAGCCCACACCTGCATCCGAGACATATATATTGAACAATGTTGGCGCAAAAATGCACCCTTGTCTGAGGCCATTCACAATTTTTATTGGACCGGATAGCAAATCCTCCAAATTCATTCGGACCTGTACAAATGAGTCCTGGTGCAGGTGAATCAATATTACTAAAAGATTCCCGGGAATACCTAGATTTTTTTGCTTCCCCCACATTGTATCCCTATCCACCAAATCAAAAGCCATGGTCAAATCTATGGCTGCGGCGAAATATATCGGACTTGCTCCAACTTTCCAGGTTTTTTGTTGTAAGATAGACAGTAAAAGCCCCCCAGCATCTGTACCAATATGTTTCCTGAAGCCACATTTTTGAGGTTTCAGAATATTACATGAGTTAGCCCATTCCAATATTTCATTCAGTATCAATCCCAAAACAATCTTGGAATCATCATATTATAAATTCCAGGGTAACCTAGTGATGTCATTCCATATTTTTGTTTCCTCTTTTTGAACATATAATTCACCAAAATGGCCCGACCATGCTATTTCAGTAATGGAATTAGTCTGCTACATCATCTGACTTAATTCCAATTTATTAATCAATGTCCAAAAGTTTCTACTGGAACCATCCTTTAGCGCTTCAAGCATATTTTCATTCTCTTCTTGCATCTGAATCACCTTATGATGTTTTAGCCCTTTCCTTAATTTTTGTTTCAATTTTTTTACACCCAGGACAATGTACTCCATACTCATACCTGATTTTTTAAGGCGTTTAATATCTCTATTACAAGCATTCTTAACATTTTTAACTTGGTGTCAAACTCATATCTGTGTTTGCCTCTTAGTCTTTGACCTTGTACTCTCTTAATTATTGTTTTTTCAATGACTGCATCTATATATTGTCCAAATAGTTCACAGGGCTTGTTTTGTCTCTGATGTAAAGTCAGTGTTATCTTTCAAAAAATATTTATCAACTTTTTTTATATGCCCTTCATGCCCGTTCACTTTTGTTTTCCCCTGATTTGTCATTAAATGTGTAACTCCCCAACATTTCAAATTTAATTTTGTCTGAAAATTCCAAATTATTGACAGCATAGAATGAACGCTCAAGTCAGTAGGTGATATTCTAAATTCTGACGTTATATTAAGCAAACCTTGTGACACAAATACATAGTAAATCACTGAGCTATTTTTGCCATTTGACCATGTGGGACAATGATTTTGGGAATGATCCCATTCTCTAACAGAATATAAGCCCCAATCTAAAAAAAAAAAGTGGTCCATAATTCTGCCTGCTCAAATTTTTTCCCCCTAATACCCTTTTCTCTCGGTACACCACTAAATGTGAACAGAGTTTCCACATACTTCATATGTGTATTTAAGTCTCATGTAACTATTATCTGTAAACCCACAGAGTTAGTTAATTCACCTGCAATGTGTTTGCTCAATAATTCCAGAAACATGGTCAAATTCTGTTTAGGTGACCAGTAAATATTAACCAATAATAAATGTTCTTTACATTTTAATGTGTCTATAACCATTTTTATTGCCAAAGACCCCTCGGCAATGTTAGAGCATTTTACTACTTTAATATTACTGGTCAGTTTCACCGCAATTAGAAGACCACCCGCTGGGCGACCCGCAGGACCTTGACAAGCAAGTTCAAAGAAACATTCAAAACCATCAAAAACATGTGGAGAAATCATCCAAGTTTCTTGTAAACATAGAAATGTATAACCAGCCAAACTAGCACATAAGTCTAAGGAGCTCACTAAGTGACCATAGCCCTTCGTGTCTCATGACAACAACGAGAGACTCCCACTATTAAAGATTGGACTTTAAATCTTTCAGTTGGTGGATGGAGTCCCTAAGCGTCAGTGCCAACCAACGTTAGCGGGCCATATCCTGCTCACAATCCTGTGGACCGCAATACTTTGGCGGATCTGCCCTAGCTGAATTAGTATCTCTTGACAAACAAAGCATTATTAACATCTCTTGTTGACATAACAACGTTGGCAGTGTCAACTTCGTCACAACCAGGAGAAAAGGATCATAACCCATTCTGTTGAATTGTTCCACTTTGTCCAAAATCTAATCATATACCTTTTTTGTGTTTAAGATCAACCGGACGTGGTCCAATTGTCTTGGGTGTAAAAAATCTACCAGCCTTATGTCAGTGGTTGATAATGTTCTCAAGGCAGAAATTTAATTCAACAATGAAAGTATTCTACCCCTATGTAGTGAGGGAGGACCCCCTTGTTCAAACAAATAGTATATTAATACACTCGGCCATCCCAGATGGGATGGCTGTCTCCATTTTACCCCCTCAAGTGACTGTATTGCACCATTCTAGGTGGTGCAGCGGGGACCTCCTACACCAGTCTTTGGCCTGGTGAATAGTAGGGCTTATCTGGAGGGTTCCATAAATGTTGTTTATTGGGAACCATGGTAGTTTCAATCAAGTGCTTTTCCCTATAGAGGTCTGATTGTTTAATCACAGAAGGTGGAACCCTCTCTTGTGCCTGCTTTTTTGGACAGTTTTCAATATTTGACCCTATCTCAATTATTTTTAAGCCTAAATGGTCCAGCACACCATCACCCTCCCGGCTTAATATTGGCAAGCCTTGTGTTATTCGAAGTGAGGCTACGTCTATTGAAACCCCTTCAGACCACAAACGTTTCACACTTTTCTCACATCCCATCATTTTGTTTTCTAGATCATGTGATTCGCCCATCACGGCTGTTACCACTCTCCTCACAATTGATAAAGGAGAGTTTGATAGCCTATATTGTTTGGCCTCACTATCCAAAATTGCCCCTAAATGCTTAGTTGCCGGACTCATAATTCTAACAGGGTTCACAACTTCAAATTCGCTTTTTGAATATTGCATTTTAGGGGTATTATTGAAATCTGCACCTTTTTGTTGCATTTGTTGCTGCAACCTTGTCCATTTTGGTATTCACCCTTTTATTCAGGGATATGCCCAATACTTGTTTCCCCTGATCCCCACCTATCCCCACATTACAGATTCCTTTCGTGGTTGGGAGGGAATCAGCATGAGTATCCAACATATGTATGGCCCTCTCATCCGTGAGAACCTTTGGGAGAAATTTCAGCATGGATCCCTTCTCTACCCCAGCATTTTTAACAAAAGTGGGGCATTTTGCCGTCAGTTTTTCTTTCATCACAATTCTTTTTTTTGGGAGTATTTTGTTTCCTCTTCATATTATCAGAAATAGTATCTGCTGCTACAATTCCACCCTGGGGGTCACATATGACCTCACAATCCCCAGAATTGTCCAAAAACGATATATTTTCTTGGCTTATCACATCAGCTTTAATCATGTTCCGCCAAGAATTTCTGGGCTTCTGCGTATGCTATGCAGACGTCTACTTTTTTGTTGTTGTTTGCGGCACTTCTTTTTAATGGAGAGGAACACTCCGGCATTTTCACTTTATCCATGTGTTTTAAAATATTGACAGCTTCACTGTTTTTAGTCTTTCTTAATGAGGGAGCTTCTATTACGGCTTTGAAGGACCTGGTATTCATGGGTACCAATCCAGAATCGGTTTGAGTCGCTATGCTACTTTGCACCTCTCTATAGATCCCCTGTTCTGTACCTTTTTGTGCTTCCAAGGACATCAACAATCTATCCAATAAAGCCGTTTGACATTTTAATTCTAAGAGAATTTTACCTTGTAATGTGTCATCTCTTACCAACCCTACATCATGCCTCATGTCAGAGGCCTCTCGTTGGCCGGAAGATATTTCCCACACAGTCTCTTGGCTCAGAGGATATTGGGAAAGAGCCATAAGGGAACAATCCAAAGTTGTGTTCCCTGTGGGTAGAGCAGTTTGCGTAAACTTTGCGACAGAATTGGGGAACACCCCACCATTCTCCTCTTGATTGCACCCCTGTGACTTATATTCAATTAACAATATAGAGGAATCTCCCATTGTTCCTGCTAATATTGGTACATCAGGCGGAGTTAATGGGGATGGTGGAAGGGGCATTGACATTGACATTCTCATAGTGCCCTTTACTGGTGTACAAATCAGTGGTGCTGACAAAATATCCTCATATTGTCGGTTTCCCGACATGCTCACATTCCTTGTTATAGGCCCTGTTTGGAAATATGTGTACTTTGTAATTTTCCTGACGGCCTTTCTCTCCTTCCTTTGGTAGGGGACATAAGAGTACCACTTATCGAACAAAGAATAGTCCCTTTAGAGAAAAACAACTTCACTCCTGTTCGCCTGTGAAGACGGCGAACAGGCTAACAGGCAGGCGTCAAGCAGGCACTTACAAGGCACATCCGGGAGGCGCGCGCACAGGGGCGCGTGTCTTGTGCCTTTAAAGCAGTGCCTGCCTTCTTAGGGGCGGAGTTACACTCTCTCCTACAACAAATACAGAACGGACAAAGTTAAATGCTTTTTCACATATTACGTAGTCCAAACAGCTAGAGCACCGCTTCCATAAATGCCCTTGGGAGCAAAACCAGTTTGAGGAGCCTAAGCAGCTCGAGGAGCCTAAGCAGGTGAGCGTGAAAGCGTGTACTAATTGCCGATTGCCAGTTAAAAAATGCACCATTTTGCAAAAATCCAGCGTATGCAGCAAGTCACCAGCTGAATATCAAACACTGCATCAGACAGAGCATCGGCAGGGCATCAGGCAGAGCATCAGACAGAGCTTCAGGCAGGCTTCAAGCAGGCATTTACAAGACATTTCCGGGAGGCGCGCACAGGGGCGCGTGCTTTGTGCCTTTATAGCAGTGCCTGCCTTCTTAGGGGCGGGGTTACACTCGCTCCGTTTTGCAAAAGTCCGGCGTATGCAGCAAGTCACCAGCTGAATATCAAACACTGCATCAGACAGAGCATCAGGCAGGGCATCAGGCAGAGCATCAGACAGAGCTTCAGGCAGGCTTCAAGCAGGCATTTACAAGACACAACCGGGAGGCGCGCGCACAGGGGCGCGTGCTTTGTGCCTTTATAGCAGTGCCTGCCTTCTTAGGGGCGGGGTTACACTCGCTCCGTTTTGCAAAAGTCTGGCGTATGCAGCAAGTCACCAGCTGAATATCAAACACTGCATCAGGCAGAGCATCAGGCAGGGCATCAGGCAGAGCATCAGGCAGAGCTTCAGGCAGGCTTCAAGCAGGCACTTACAAGGCACTTCCGAGATGCGCGTCCAGAGTTGCCGAGGCACACGTATCTAGGGCAGTTGTGACCTCTGCTGCCCCAAGCAGCCATGTGGTGGTAACTGCATGGGCAGATGCAGCCAACCCCACCCCAGCTGTGAGTCTGCCAGCCAGGACTGTGTCGGTCACAGACCTTGGCACCGCGGCAGATGTGGCACTGGGTCCTAGCAACAGCACCCAGCAGCCATTGACTAAAGCCAGGCCTTCTCTCCTGGTTCTACCAGCCACTCCCTTGGTCCAGTCCACCAGCGCCGCTGCCCCTAGTGATCAGGCCGACATTGGACTCTCAGGGTCTGTACCACCGCCCAAGAGGAGGAAGCGTGCTCCTGTGCAAGAGGCTGGGACCCCAGACACAGCTCCGCCCTCCGGCATGTCAAGGAAGAAGCCTTTCAACAAGCAGGAACTGGACTTCCTTATGGGCTACGTGTTGGCACACAAACACGATATACTGGTGGGCCCACAGTGTCATACTACGCCTGCCCAGTGTTGGGTCCACTGGCAGCATATTGCCGATAGTGTGAATGCTATGGGATTCCGGGTGCGCACAGCTCAAGGCTGCTACAAGCGTTGGAATGATCTCTGACGCTGTGCAAAAAATATAGCGTGTCTCCAATTATGCCATGACTTAGGTGACTGGCAGTGGGCCAGCACCAGAGGAGGATGCACTCACTCAGCACGAGGAGATCGCTGCAGAATTCGTTGAGACAGAACTAATCCATGGAGTTGGAGAGATGATAGAAGGTTATGCAGTGTGTGCATCGAAACATGCAAGCTTAACCAGGTCTCAAAGTACTTTAATCAATGCTATGGCCAAGCCCACAGAAAACTACAGGGGGAGGGGTTTTCCCAGCTCCCTTACATTGAAAATATGTTATACCCATCAAATTCCCGCCAGATAGCCCATGGGTGTTGGAAAATGCTGCAAAGAGAAACCCAGAAGAGCCTGGGCTCTAACCACAAGTGAGGGCTTGTTGGAATGTTGGGGTGGTGTCAGAGTGACCACATCGACTTTGCCACATTGACCTGGGTATCTCCAAATCCACAACAGCAGCTGTCTGCATATCCCAGTCATAAACAAATCCCTTTTGGATTAACAAACTAGAAGAAACTACATGGCCCACAATTTCCCTCTTGAACAAAAACAAAACATGGACTGGATCCAGGGAGTGGAACTTTGAGCCCAGAGGGCGGGGAGTTTGGACCGTACAGAAGACCAAGTCAGGTCACCTAGGCCATGCAAAATGCTGGAAAACACGTCCCTGTGCCAAATTGCCCAAAGCATGTTAACAAACCAACAAGAAAGGGACTAGCAAATCTCCCTTACAGCTTTAGACTGAGAAAGAGGGAGAAGACTGGGGTAACACACAGAAGTGTTTACATCCCCCAAACAGGGCATTCTTGCAGAGCACACACCCCTTCCCTATTCTTTCTCCAGAGTGCAGCAGGAATTCCACGCCTCAACTGACACCCCTGCCTTGCTGCACCCCTCTCCTTCACTTTTGTTTTCTCTGGCTCTACCAGAAATGTCGTCAGGCCTAGCACCATATGCACCTGTCTGTTTCTATTTCCTTCCCACTTTCCCATCCCTTCATTATCTATGTCTTAGCTCATTCACTATCTGACATGTCGTCAGGCCGAGTACCATAGTTAATTTCACATCCTTACTGTTCATGGCCTGTAAGAATGTTATTGTATTTTCCCTTGTTGACTCCCTTGCCTTGAAGCGCTTTGAAAAACATTGTGTATAGGCACTATATAAATAAACTATCATATCATATAATATCATATCATATCATAGTGTCCCACTACCTTCCCACTCGACCAGGAACACTGGAGAAGAGAGTGCATGTATCTTCTTCTCAATTGCCAGCACACAGAAGACTGAATCACCTGCAGCTCCATTAAAAGCAAGAGAAACAACACCAGCACTGCACCAAATGAGATTTCTTTTTCCTCTCAAACCTCCCACCCTTCACGAGTGATGCTTAATACATAACCTGAGCTGTTTGGCACAAGGGGACACCAAAACAAAAATCAGAGAAGGGACACTCCCTTACCAGAAACAGAGAAACAAACCAGAAGCTCATAACAGTCAGCAACAAACACAAACTGAAGTGTGATCCAAGATGGCAGATTCTCCATTGAAAGACTCCCCCCATGAACTGAGAGGACAAAGCATTACTGTCATGGAGCATACTAATGGTGGGCATGTGGCCAATTAGGGGGCCGATAGTCCAAGTACTATATAAGGGCCATGACAAGAGTTTTGAAGTATAGAGAAGGTGAGTTGTGGTGTTAAAGAGGAAGACAATTGCTGGAACATAGAGGGTGTTTACTGGGCTGGCTGTTAGACCAGGAGGGAAAGACCAGATTATCAGACCAGGACGGGAGAAGAAGACTGCCGGGTTGACGGTAAGACCTGAAGTGGAAGAACAGATTGACAAACCCACAGAGGGTAGGAAGATTGCTGAGCAGTTTGCAATACATGGAGTGGAGCATGCATTTTAAACCTTGGAGAAGAGAGGCTGATTTTAAGACCGGTATAGGAGAGACTGATTGTTAAGTCTGGAGAGTGGAGAAGACTGAAAGCCAGAGACCAAAAATACAGAAAAGGAAGGAGATTGAAGCAGAGCCCAAACAGCAGCTGAATAGAGACCTAGCCACATGGCTAGTCATGACAATGGCAGAGGAAATAATGTTGGAGGCCTTTTATGAGGGAAAAGAAAGGAGAAGGCTCTGGACAAGATGCAGGCAGAGCAGCAAGATAGAGAAGGTGAAGATAAAGTCTCTGGCCAATGGGAGAGCAGAGCTCCCCAAGGGCAGCAAAGAAAGGTAGGGACTCTTTCTTAGGAGACAGAAATGATGACAAGAAAGTGAGAGGAAGAAAGTAAAAGGTCACCTGGGAACTAACCTAGGAAAGAAGAATATATTGTCCATATAAAGTGTCAGGAACACTATCACAAACCCCAACCTTCCTGGCATCTTACTTGAAAAGCATGAACTTGGAACATAATCATTGCCTCATTTATTACAACTTGCAACAATGCACACACAATCATTATCCAGAGCCCAGAGGCATTGATAACGCATAGAGATTATCATCATTTGCCCACTGACACAGTATTCTTGGTGTTGCCATCTTAAATCCAGGCAATCATCGCATATAGACTGTGTTTGTTAGCAGAGTTCCCGAGTATGAAGGGGGGGGGATGTTTGGGATATAGACGTAGTCTAAAAAAAGGGACTAGCTGTCAATGATGACCATGATGAAGAGTTAGTCAGAGATGAATTTTAAGTTGATGATAGTTAGGGAGTAAGTTGGATTCGCAAGCAAGCCCTATTAAAAGGGGAAAATGCATAGAAATTCAATTCTCTAGAAAAATAAGTGCGTTGGGGTTTTGAATTAGAGTAAGTGGAGTAAGCAAAGGTTGATGATCAAGAATCAGTGACAAAGAAAGTAAAGTCTGACAAGGTGGGCTTCCAGATCGCTTCTGGAGATTGATGTGGAGGAGGAGAACCTTAGCCAGAGAGTCAGCTCATTCCAGAGCATTGGGCTGTAGCTGGAGAACACCCATCTCATAGCTTTGCTTTGTGTTTTTTTTTTATTTCAGGTTAATGCCGAAGTGGAGCCTCCTATGATGTGCAGAAAACTGGAGGCCAACCTCTCAGCATCTCATTCTGTTTTTCTCTTAGTTTAAAGCTTTATATCTGATGGAAAGACATTTAAGCCTGAGCTGTGCAAGTAGACGCCGCTATTGTAGATGTTTGGGAACTAGAGGGGCGCTGCCCATTTCTTCTGTCCGGGTCCAAGCATGCAGCATCATAGAAGACTACTTTCAGTGATGCATACGGCTTGATATTTTTGTGGAGGTTCATTTAAAACCATGCAGTCTGGAATTTCTTCAGAGTGTGTTATATGAACGAAATTTGGCATCCGTATGGAAACTGAAGTAATTTGCGCAGTCTGCGATAAATCCTTCCAAGTCCATATTGTTACTGTGATGACGTATTGGCCGACATTTGCTAATTGCTTATTCAATGGGTTGGTTTTGCCAAAGAAGTACGATATGCCTTGAAATGATGTAGTGTTTCAAACCAGAACAGTGGTGGGGACAGCGAAGATTCACAAAGTACAAGGACATCACGAGATAGTGATTTTCTTTGGATTTGGGGATTTTTCACTTGATACCGTCGAGCTCCTGCTCATGCCATAAGGCAAGTCCCTGCTTCTTCTTTTATTGGTTTAGAGGGGAGCATGAAGGTCAACAGTTCTATTATAATAGGTGCCAAGTATACCGGGGCTCCAGGGCCCGGGCATGACCCGGGAAAAGCCATCTGTGCTAAAAGTCCCTCTACCTTCAATGGGACTTCCTAAAAATCACCCGCCCCCCACACTCCCCTGGGGTAAATCAAGTCAGCTCTCCTGACTGTAGGTGATCAAAACGTGATGAAGCCGAGGCGGGCAGGGAGTTAGACGTGTGGAGGAAGTGGGTGTGGTCTACATCATGCATTTACCCAATACCCACATCGAGCCCTCAGAGGCGACCAATGATTGCAGGGGGAACTGGGACTTTGGCCACTCACATGAACCTGTCAATCGTGTGGCCTCCTCTAATTGACAGATGCTCTTTGCCTTTGCTTTTGTGCAGCTCTGCCTCTACACCGATAATACATGCAAATCATTCTTTGTGCAAGATGCAGGTCATTTCTACTGGCTCCTGCAACCGGAATGGCTGACCTGGGAAGTGTTCATGAACAACTTCAAGGTGAATTCCCCCCATAGAATTGTGTCTCTGGGTGTGCGTCTTGCATAATTACTGCTTAACATTAGTCCCAGCCCATAGGCTCCACTCCCCGTTCCCTTATCATAGCATTGTGGCACTTCAGAAAGAAACATGTCAAAATTAGCATCTTCTAACATGGAAATAGTATGTGTAGCACTTAAAACCAAGGAAGAGACTACAAGTGCCACCACTACTTCAAGTTCATGTCTGGCCAAAGTACTTTCTGATAAAGGCACCAAGCTGTTACTAAGACTGGTACGTTCTACAATATGTAGTCCATGCCAGGAAAACAGATGAACCTCATGGATAGGCCAGTGTTCGGACATGATGTGACTACAATGAAAAGGGGAGCCATCAGAAGGAAAAGGAGCAAGCACACCCAGAGGCCAAGAATGTTTAGGTGCATCTGAAGAACAAGGCCCACTTCATTGATGTGGGAAAGTGCACTGTATAGTGATCGCTTTCATGTCCCCACCCCTTTGGAATACCAATACATATTGTATGTACCATGGGTAGGTATGATATGGAATACTGTACTGCGTGTATGTGTTCTTCACATTTACCAGTCTGTCATCTGCCTTAGGCTCATTTCCCTCATGCAGTAAGCAGCCCATGCTTCACAGTGGATTCACCTTCCCAGGAAGCATCTCCATTTACTAACCAATGTGATCCGCATGTCCGCCACCCAAACAAAATGGCTTTACTTATTCTTTTCTTCAACTCTATGCACTGCATCAACTGTGATAGTTTATCCATAATATTAACATGTTGCATGTTTATTTTCTTTAGTGCCTCCAGCTCAGATGGCCCTGCCACTGCTCGACCTATTTTGGAGGAGGCTTCTGGTTCTGAGCCACATGACTACACAAACGGGTGGCTGAAGGAGCAGGGCCCAAAACAACGTGCCTACACACTTTATAAGGGAACAGAAATGCAAAAGGTTGCAGCAACTGTGTGTGCACGTCTTTAAAATGTAGAAAATGTAAATACATGTAAAGAAATATAAAATGTTGTTCTATTGAGATGGCCTTGGGGCCTTGATCTTTTCCCTCTTGGATTTCTCAGCGACCTGGCCCTGTTTTCTGTTACCTGTTTCCGTCTGGCTTTGCCTGCGTCCTTGCGCCTAAGGGTTTATGGATGCGCATTACAAATAAAAAGTAAAAAAAAAAGAAAAGGGACTTTTAGGTGCCTGCAAAATAGCCCAGCACCTTCTCCTGGAAGCAGAGGATTTCAATGGGCTGTGCAACCAGAATAGCACTGTGCAGATGTTCATAGAGACAGTAGAGCAGTGCCCTGGGGAACTGACTGTAGGGAACAAATGTCAGGGAGAAACAGTAAGGGCACTGGCAGGGATCTCATCATTTGGGGTACATTGTAACATTGAGGAAGAGTTGGGGGAGGATGGACCTGTGACTTTTACCACAGCCTTCCATGTTATCTCTGACTTTCACTCTAGCATACCAGACCATCTAAGATGACTGCAGCACCCTTCCTAAGGGTTTCTTATCAACATCTTTGGCAATCACTCCCTGTACTGTCCTTTGACGCCCTGTCCACCTGATATAACTGTTGAACAGTCCACAACAGCTTCCCCCCAACACCATCACTCCCTTGTGTAGCAGACAAGTGCATGCTGGTGACTCTGATTCCTACTCAAAACCCTTGTCCCAGTGGCTGCCCGTGGTATTACATGGTACATAACATGGGCAAACTATGCCGAAAATACTCGTATTTACAGAAAACCCCCTGTATGGGGAAAATACGTAATTTCTGTTTATGTTTTTTACTTAGTGTATCACATTAGAATTGTTCTTTTATAACTCGCTTAATACCAGCTTGTGGTTTCTAATCACGGAATCGCGATTCAAAGCTCTGTTGCATTGCATTGTCTTGTTTCCAAGACAAACTCTTTGCCCCTGAGCTCTCCTCCCTCCTATGCAACTTGAAGTATGCTGTTGAAGTGGTATGCCTGCCTTTGGCCTTTTCTGCAGCTAATTGTATTAAGCTAGTTATAAAAGAACAATTCTAATGAGAAACATTAATTAAAAAACATAAACAGAAATTACGTGTTTTCCCCATACAGAGGGTTTTCTGTAAATACGAGTATTTTCGGCATAGTACTCCTCCACAATCGCCACTGAGCCAGAAACAAATGACTGGACATCACACACTTTCAAATCATTGTATCGATAATTTCCATTCTATCAACAGTGCATTGGCTTCTCCATCAATGGAGCAAACGTTGAACCACCCCCAGGATACGGACCATACTGCTATGGAATAAATAGCCATATCTATAAACGGTGATTGCCGCAAATTTGTACAGCTGTACATTTTGGATCCTGAAGAAGCTGGGAACCAAGGGGCCGCACTACATGAGAATTCAGGGTGTCACATCGATCTTTTGAGGGACTTAAGTTCATATATGCCTCAGTACAACCCTTTCGCTGAAGCTTGTAAGGTGCTGCATGAGGTACAGCAACAATGCATCCATGAAGGCGCCTTAAATGGAGTTCAATGCCCAAAGAGTCATTAAAATATACCATATAATATATGAACACTCTGAGAATGCCTTCCTTTATGCACTTTAGCCTCTGCACACGGGCTTTTACACTAGTTTATTTACAATTCATGATGAGGTATAAAATATATATAACAACCAGTGCAAAGCTGTGTGTGTTCTGTCCCTGCTCCCATATGTGTGGGTCTCTGCTCCCATATGCTAGGCTTCAGACCTGTGGAAAATCATAAAGGGGCTGCCACTTAACATTACTAAAGATGCGGTGCAATGGAGCAGAGATGGCCAAAGACCTAACCACTTTATCATCCTCTGTGTATACTGTAGGTGTTGGCAACTTACTAAGCCCCAGTTGCAATAGTCAGTGCGAGGGACGGTGGCTGTTATGGGGCAACACATCTGGACAGCCACAGGTACCCCATCTGTTAAATACAACATCTCATGGTTGTAGTATCCTCCTCGACCAGATTTACAGTCATCTGAGGCACCACCCAACAGCTGTTTCCCTCCTTAAACTGCTCTTCATACAGGCAGAATCACCAAACATCAGGGGATATAAACAACAGTAACGGTCCTACTAGGCCTTGTGACATTTGGATCATGCAATTGCAGAAACAAGAAGTGCAGGGGATTAGAGGAGTGGCCCGGGGGCCAGGCAAGTGCTCAGGGTGGTCCCCAGGGCTGGCGGGGGAGAGTGCCAGGGGATAGGTGAGGACCACCATATAACTGTGAGGGAGTGGGGGTGGACCAAGGTCAGCAGGGGGCCCGTTCGTCGCACTGGGCTGGTCAGGGACAGGACCCAGGAGGGCAGTGCTGGTTAGAGGGTGCTGGTGAAGACTGTACATGGAGGGACTGGTGCTCTGTGTGACTCATAAGTGAACCAGGCTGTCAGTCACAGCAGCAGGAGGGGGCAATTAGCAAGGGAGGGGAATGAGGTAGAGAAGAGCAGGGTCTTGAGAAGCTTCCGGAGCTTAAGAAGGTCCAGCACAAGTCTGAGAGGGACAGGGAGGTCATTCCAAAGGGAGGCACCTGCCAAAAAGAGGTATCTACTCCTCACTCTCTGCTTGGAGAAACGTCTGATCTGCAGAGAGTTGGAGCTAGAGGACCGAAGTGCTCTAGCAGGGAGGTATTTAGGGACAGAGAGATGGATGTATTGGGGTCCCAGGCTCAGGTATGATGGTACCTGCATGCTAAAACATCAGGAGAGCTACGGGTATCCATTCAGTCAAATCGAACATTGGGTAGGCTGTATAATCCTCCACTTTCTGACTCATGCTTCCCCCACCAAAGCAACACTGTCAACTCTCTAATACCTCTATGAAGCAAAGTAATACTATTCACCTACTGCTGCTTGTGACAGTAGCAAAATAGGGGCATCATTTATCATAATGCGGCAGGCTTGTGGGCATATGGGTGTTTTCACATCCAACGTGTGTGACATGCGGAGTTCTGTGAATAACAAAGTGCTTTATATAACATTAGTACCCGGTGAGAATGAACCAGAATATAAAAGGCATTCTGATTGGCTCTTGCCGGGTCATTACCCGGCCGAGAATCCCTCGGCTGGGATTCCACTGCTTTGGCCACGGCAGGGGGTGTGGCAGCCCCTCAGCCAATGAGGAGGCTCGAAACTGGACCATCCCCACTCTGAGCCTCCACATGTCTGGAGGCTGCCATCGTCCCCTGCCGGGGATTCAGGTATGTTTTTTTCCCTCTTGCTCCGCTGCACCCCCACCCTCCACGCCCTCCCAACCCCACTTACCTTCTTATCGGTCATTTTTCCGGAGCGGATGTGCTGGGAACACTTCTGTTCCCAGCGCATCCGCTCCCGATGGCCGCCATGGAAAGGGAAAACGGACTCTGTTTTCCCTTCCCCGGCAGCCATTTTCTTTGTTTTTTTCTGTTCTAAAACACCATAGTGTTTCGGGACAGAAAAAGATGTTTTCAGTACCCGGGTCTTGCGGGCTGGGATACTAATAGCAATAGTCCCCAAGCTGCGGGGGCATTACCGAGTCCGGTAATGCCCCGGGGCCTTCATTAAGGCCCTTGCTTCGCTTGGGCCTATAACTATGGGCCCGGGGCATTACTGGACTCGGTAATGCCCCCGCGGCTCGGGGCATTTTGCTTAAATATCAGGCATGATACTGCCACAGCACGGGCAGTATGGCACAGTATAGAAATCTGCATCAACGTTCTGTACGGTGGTCCTCTACAATGGCAGCATTACAGAGAAAGAATGCTTGCAATATCTTTCAGAGTATGATTGTGTGATTGCTGGGAGTGAGACTTGCTATCTCCAACTGGTATATTATATCAGTAGTGAATTATGAAAATATAAACCAAGTGGGTTGATTAGATTTGTACTACAATACAGTTGCACCTTATTGCAGTGCTCGCCTTACATGATCCCGAGCAGTCCAATACGTACCTTAACTCAAAAGAAAAAGGGAAAGAACAGGACACCACTTTTCATGGCAAAAGATTGCATGAAAGTGATGGTCCAGAACATAACACATTGTTTATAAGCAAACCTGCTATTATGCTATACAATGTGAACCTCCACCTGAAGAATAGTGATACTGCTGTGTAAAGTAGCATTGGGGCCATAGCATAGAAGTGGTCCTGGAGTGCTGTGCAGTATGTGGGAGAGAAGCATGTACAACTGATCATCCCTACTCCACAATATGCCAGAATTCCAGCCATGCCTGCCTTATACTGTGAACATGCTTGCATTGTTTCAAGAATGCTACACACAATGAATTCTGTAAATCAAATTGTCAACACCAGTTCATCTGGAGGCAGCCATACCATATAATGGGGGTCATCAAGAGTTGGGCGGAGCAGTACAAATGTGGCAGTAATGCTGTTACCGCTGCATTACTGCTCTGCCCAATCCCGAGTTTGAGCGGAAAGTGGGAGGTTTACCTACAGATTTTTGCTGAAGGTAAAAACCTCTGTTTTCTGCCCATTTGTGGAGCTATTACTGCGGCACAAATCGGGCACGGGTAGCATAGCTCAGTGGCAATACGCTTGTCTAGGAAGCAAGACGGCGCAGAGCAACACAGGTCCGAATCCTGTGTCTGCACTTAGCATCCTCTTCAGTATTTAGCGTTTTATAAATAACCAACTATATAATAATGTCCCATTGGACCCAATGGGAAAGCCCCCCGCATCTCGGGATCTGGCGCTAATAACCCCGGACCAAGTTGCGTTAATGCAATTTGTGCCGGTGGAATTACCGCCGGGATGCCGTCACACTTGTGATAGAGTCTAATCGGCTTACGGGAGACTCTTGGAGAGTTGCTGTATTTTATTTCCTTAACCGGCTGTTTCTACTCCATGCTATCGTTATCATTGCTCTGTGCAGTAGGCGGGTTGGTAGAGGTTTAATGCCTTTGCTGTATGTAAAATAGCAAGTTTGTTGCTCGAAGCCTCGACAAAATGCTTTTCATTTTATTGATTATGTATCTAGCAGAACATTTCACAAGGATTAACTGTTCATTGCTCTGATGCCTTCATGGCGATGAAGGCTAACATGTTCGGCATGTCCCTATTCCATTCATAGAAGACTTGTATGACATGCCCAATTGTTCTGCAACTACTGAAAAGCTACTATCACCAAATCTTTGTGATACCATCCAACAGCTCAGCCTAGTTCCTAGGTTTGTGAACATGCTTTAAGTAACCAATCAGCTGCGCTCAGACACATTATATCAGATGTATATCCAGCAACACTGAAGGATTCCTGATCATGCAATACCCCTATTTCTAAGTGAATAGTCTAGACAAGGATTGGATTGGATCATTATCCATAAATATGTATAGTTTTTGGTTGCTCTCGTCACTCCGCTATTTTCATATGCAGACCCGGCACCCCACAGACAATGTTCACATTGAAGAAGACCATGTTCATTATCTCTTCGTAGATGGTATGGGCCTTGCCCATGCTTGGAAACATGCCCCTCACATACATGGACCTCTATTGGATGTGTCAGCTATGGTTTACTGGTCTGTTGTCCCATCCTCGAAAAGGCAGCAAAGAGCATGTCTGTGATGACCATGTCTGTCTCAGATGTTTTACATGCAACTCCAGGCTCCTTCTTAATCAATATCACAGATCATAGTTGACAGCTTAAAGCATACCACAAATAAAGCCCAAATCCAAGTGCAACTCTTGGTACGTTTCCGACCTTGCTGCCCTTAAACGCAAGTATAGGGTGGCAGAGAGGAAGTGGAGGGCTTTGGGCACATCCCCTGACAAACTGGCTTGCCCCCTGCTCCAAAGGCAGTACAGACTCTCTGTCCTCTCTAAGAAGAGAGCCTCCACCCAAGCCCGCATCTCTGCGGCATCTAACAACTCGGTTGAACTTTTTAATATCTGCAAGGATCTGGACAATCCTGCTGCAGTCCCTACCTCTCCTGTTCCCTCAAAGGCACTCTGCACAGCCTGGGCCTCTCATTTCACCACTAAAACTCAGGACATACTGTTCACCCTCTATTTCTCTACCTCCTCTTTCTCCTCCTCTACGGTGTCCGGTCAAAGGGTCGACTACAAAGGATCGAATGGTCAAAGGATCGACGCAATAGGGCCGAAAACAAAAAGGATCGCATTTTTTTTTATTATATTTTTTTGGGGGGTTTTCGTTTAGGGAAAGAAAGTGTTTTTTATCACAAAAACAGGGGTTGAGGGACCCCCCCCCCCAAAATAAAAATGTAAAAAAAAAAACACTTTTTTTCGATTCGGTCCTTTTGCATTGATCCTTTGACCATTCGATCCTTTGTAGTCGATCATTTGACCTATAACCATCCTCTACCACTCATGACCCATCTGAGCCCGTCTCTCCTCCTCCTTTCCCAACCTTTCCCAACCTTTCCCCAGTTCCCGATCACCATCACTCCTTTTCTGAGCAAACTCTTGGAAAGGCTGGCCATCTCCCAGCTTAATCTTCATACTGAATATGTTGGTTGCCTCCATGACCACCAGTCTGGCTTCAGATCTGCAAGAAGCACGGAAACGGCTTTCCTGAACACCGGTGAAGACTTCCAATCTAGAATCTAATCTCCCTTCTGTTCTCATTCTCCTCGATTTATCCTCTGCTTTTGACACAGTCAACCATGCCATGCTGCTCAATTGCATCTGTGACAACCTTGGTATTACCGGTCAGCACCTGGCCTGGTTGACCTCCTTTCTGGCCGACCGACCCGCTCAGGTCCAACTGGGGTCGTTCCTCTGTTCTATCCCTCTCTCTACTTGTGGTGTTCCCACTCTGCAACCACTAGCTGGCACCTCTTGCCCATCGCATCACTGCTTTCTGCTCCAATTTTCAATGTTATGCGGATGACACTCAGCTCTCTTTTAGGATCCCCTCAACCACCTCTGCTTCTTCTCCCATGCCAGACTGGCCACAATTCATGAATGGTGTGCCGCTATTGATCTATGCTTTAATGCCGGTAAGACTGAGATCCTCCTCAATGGGACACCCGCTCCCTCCTTTCCTCTCTCTCTCTCTCTCTCTCTCTTCTCTCTCTCTCTCTCTCTCTCTCTCCGGCCGCCCACTCCCCCACTCTGGGCCTCCTTCCTGTGAGGCTAAGAACCTTGGTGTAATCTATAACGCCACCCTCTCCTTCCCTCCTCAAATCTCTGATGTCTCTAAGAAGTCAAACTATCAGCTGCACTATTGCAACAGCCTCTTTCTAAATCTCCCTGCCTCTACACTTCAACCTTTACAACTTATCCAGAACAAGACTGTGAGACTTGTCATTGGCCTCAAGCCCAGGGATCATATCTCTCAAGCTCTGAAATCTCTTCACTGGCTCCCTGTGGCTGCAAGAATCAAGTTCAAGACCCTCTGCATCATCCACAAGGCTTTCTGGGGGCTAGGACAGCTCTACCGCAACTTTCCATTCTAAAACATTTTCCTTCTCGAGCTCTCCGCTCATCCACCTCCAACTCTCTGAGGGTCAGACGCTTCTCCAAGCAGAGATTTGGGGGCAGATCTATATGCTCGGCTGGGGCGTCCTTCTGGAACAGCATCCCTGCCTCTCTCAAACTTGAGCAGAAACACCTCCGGTTCGAGAAGCAACTCAAGAACTTCCCTTTTGCTTCCGCTTTCTCTCTTTCTCTCCCCTGCTTATGCTCCACGCACTGGTCACCTGGTCACCCTCTGAAGTCGGCCCAGGCTCCTGCATGTTCAGTTGCCCTTGCACTGCCTCCGGGCTCCCCCAGCACGTAAGGGCCTGCACCTGCAACTCTACAGTCCCTTCTCTCTGCACTTATGAGCCACCCGCTGGCAGCACTTGAGTGTTAACTGCACTTCCCCCTTCCCCTGCCCCCTTGCACTTCTCCCCTTCCGTCTTCCCCGCACTTGCACGATCTGATTGACGCAAGGCCTAGTAAGATCGTTGTATTGTCCTCCCTTTGTTCCCCCCTCCTTGTCTGGTCGCACCTAGGCAAGTTATAAATGCCACATCATATTATATCAAGACCAGCCCTTCACTTGAATTATTCAAAACTCGTCTAAAATTAATTTCCTTTCAACTGAACAGACACTTCATGCCCTCTTATGGTTCTCTCATTGACCCGGTCAATCTCCATTCAGGCTAGCGAACATGCAGGCTTTTTATGACAGGTATATTGAAGACATTCTGCAATGACCATGTGGAGTGATGTTTGCTCGAAGAACATGCTGAGCAGTCTTTCTAAATTGAACAGTCAGCCCCTAGGACTCACACAAGAAGAGGAGAGATGCAGGTGCCAGAGGAAAGTGTTTTTGGGGCGTGTTTGTGTGTGTGTGTGTGTGTGTGTGTTTGTGTGTGTGTGTGAGAGAGAAAGTGTGTGAGTGTCTGTGTGGGAGGAGGGGTCATGTTTGTGGTGTGTGGAAGGGAGAGGACTGGGCAGTACTTCATTTGTGGGCAGCTTGCCAGGGCTCAGCCCCAGCACTTATGTCTGAGCCCCGTCACTTATTTCTAATCCAAGCTTGATTATGTTGTGGTCTTTTGGCAACTTTATCATTTTAACTGTCATTCAGTCAAAGTAATATAATAAAAAAACAACACTGTGCACTGACCTGGGTCTCTTGATCCTGGGCTTGCTCATTCTTATTCACGAACTTGATAACCCACGTGGCAGAGCATGGTTATTTATCCATTTTCATGAATAACAATGTGTTAGAAGGTGGCAATGTTGGGCACTGATGCTGGCCATGCCTGCACACTGCTCCAATCAACCTGCGCGACATTGATGCAAATTCTCTAATGTAATGACCAGCAAAGTGGGTTGACAACAGGACAGTGACCATTATACCATATACTGCAGTATGGTGAAACGAGGAGTGTTACCTCAGCATGACTTTTACAGTAGCATGAAATGCCAAATTCCTCAGTGGAATTCACTATGTAAAGAAAGCAGGTTGCAAATATAATTAGCACATGTTGGGTGCATGGTGGCACATTAGATCACTAAGAAATACAGGCCAAAATGCTCAGTATTGCCCCGCAGTTCTGAGCAATCTGAGGAACACGGAGGACCGCTTGCTGTTTTTTATTTTTTTGTTTACCTGAGTGGTGGCACTTTTTCAAGCATCTCCTCTCAGGCCCTTTGCAACTGAACACCTCTATTATGATGGAATAGAAAGGGGGGTCTTTTGTTTTCCATGGGGGGCATCTTTTCCCTGTTTTCAAGGAGAGAAAGAAACATGCTTGTGCTCCAAACGCATGCTATGTTCCAAGAGCAACCAGCTTCCCTCGCTTAAAAATAGCACAAGGCATCCAAGCCTGGTGGTAAAAGCCTTAAAGCCCCCCAGCAGCCCCAACCCAGGGGCAAGGTCAGTTAAAAGGCCAATATCAAGGATGAGTGCCTAGCATGAGTGCCAAGCCAAGGAAGATGTTCTTGCTGCATTGTTTGACAGGTTCAGTAATACTTTTGGGGATTTTCGTGCAGAGTTTCAGTCTGCAGTAGCGTTTACGGCGAGAGGAGCTGCAGCTACTTTCAGCGTTCTCTGTTTTCTTTCCCACTCCCCTTGGATTGGGGATTGTGCCTTTAAGGAAGAAAAGGTCAACTTCCTTTAAAAAGACCCGAAAGCACGGAACGCGCACGGAGTTTCATGCAGAGTTTCAGTCTGCAGCAGTCCGCAGCCGACAGCAGTGACAGGAGATAAGAGGTAGAGGTAAGAATAAATCGTGGCTGAAGACGGGCCGTTGACTCGCCTTAAATTAAAACAAGCGCAGATTTCCCTTTCCTCTCTGTCCTGTAATACGGCTGATTGTGTAACGTACACGGAAACGGATACAGACTGTGAAATTGACATTGAAAATGAGAGTGAATCAGGACAATGTGTGGGGATCAACAATGTAATTTGTGAACAGAGGGTGGCGGTGCTGTCCTGCATGCCCAGCGAGAATCCAACATGTTTAGAATGTACAGCACTTGATGTGCAGGAGGCATCCACCCCCCAAATAACAACAGAACCACCAGAAACATCAGAAACAGTGCCGTGTATCATGGCGATAATTCCTCTGAATGTAGAAGTCGAGTTAGACTTTGCTAATTTTAATAGGGCCGTGGCCTCGGCTTCAGCTTCGGTAGCGAAGTCAATAAGGACACGGATATCGGAAACACTCTCAATACCACAACAACTGTATCTGCAAGCCGTGGTAGCCGATAAGAACGCAGATGGTGTAAAAGCTTGCACACTTAAACTTAGCAAAGAGGACAAACAAAAGGAAATGGTCTCCCATTATATTGCACCAATGACTCTCCCTACTAATGAAGATTCTAGAGCTAATGGCAGATCTAATTCTGAGTCGAAGGTGATTGAAATGAATGCAGGAGCATTTCAATCGCCCTTCGACGTGACTGACACTGAACTGCTTGCTATAGATGTGCCTCAAGCAGCCCTAGACACAAACTTGTTGAAATTCACTTTCCCACAAGAACATGCATCACATTTAAGCTTAAGAAATGAGAGTACTCCTAAATTGAAGACCGTAAACTGTAATAAAGACCGACTTACCTTTAAGTTGAAAAACAATGATTACATCAGAAGAGAGTAAAATGAAAAAAACATGACAAACAGTTTGGAACAAGGAATCAGTGATGAGATTAGTGATCATGACTCCCAACAGAGCCCTGGTATAGGCACATCACACAAAGGGATAGACTTAGCTGGGCGTGAGGCACGCTTGACGCTGAGACTCCAGGCTGATTTTGAGAAAATGAAAGCAAGATTGGCGGAAAGTTTTTCAATTGGAAAAATTGGAAAGAACAGCATTTCCAATTCCAGTGCTGTAAAAGTCACTTCATTAGTGTGCGATCGCCCGTCGAACGAGAGAGTGAGAGAATCGGTGCAAAAATCCCCAACTACCTCGCCAGACCAGACGGCATCGGCAGGGTCAATGGAAAGGGCGAGAGACAATGATGACTTGCAAACGAACTATGAGAATGAAATAGCGTCATCATTAGATAAATATGGCAATCAGCGAAATAAAATGGCAGACATGTGGCACAAAGAAAGGAGATCCAGCGACAAATAAGGGAAGAAAGGGCGTGGATCAGCAACTCTGGCAAAGGCAGAAAAGCCCCCCCCCCACTTGGAAGAAGCGATGAGAGAAATTTGAGTAATGAAAATACCTGCAGTCCGGTTGGCAAAGATACAGATTCAAAATCAAACCTGTGATTTGCCGCCGCTATTCAGATTCATAATAATGTCCTGGATGCCACCTCATTAGCCTTAATTACATTCATAAAATTGTATGAAAGTCTAAATGAAACCATACAAAACAATGGCGCTGTATTGGGACATCTTAATGAAAAAATAAGTAAAATGGAAGCTATAGAAACTATCTTGGACACGACCAACTCAACAAAAGGCTTAATAGACCGCATGTACAAGACCTTAATCACTAAAGACCAAACTCTGAGTATTCGCCTCAAATTGCGATGGGAAAAGGACTTCAATAGAGAATTTGATCAACAAACCTGGGACAAAATTTGCGAAACACCAGCCAAAATGTCAATTGCCACCCAGTACAAATTGCATGTGGTAAAATTGCTTCATCGATGGAAGTATGATCCATTAAGACTGTCTAAAATGTTCCAAACCTCCAGTCCAAAATGCTGGCGACACTGCGGCATGGACGCTGATTACTGGCAGATGTGGTGGAAGTGCCCTAAGGTATGCATGTATTGGCAAGAGGTCTTGGGATGGATAAAGCAATTAGATGGTATAGAAAGGGAACCATCCCCTCTTCTGATCCTATTTAGCCTTGAAGAAGAAGATGACGAGATGGTGCGCGTAAAAGGACTAACATCTCCCCTGCTACTGGCGGCAAGAGCTGCTTTAGTCATCAAATGGAAGTCCCCACGCTTACCAGACAAAAAGAACTGGCTACAAATTGCCATGAACATATATACAATGGAGAAAATAACCGCGGCAAGGCCGCACGACATGAGGAAGACTGGAGCGACTTCACGGGACATTACATCACGAATACGGTCGCGACCGACTTGCCACTCTAATCAAAATATCATTCAATGAGCCCCAACAGGAACTGAACACCGAACTCCATATCGCCTAATAACCATTGTTCATCCATTAAAAGTGGACTTGTATGCTATTGTTGAAATGTTATATGGGTGGATCGCAATAATCTTGTGAAGTAACTATGTATGCCCAGCTATATATTCACCCGGCTGTTCACTTCTAATGTTAAAACTCAAAAAAATAGAATTTGAAAAAAAAAAATGGAAGCTTTATTCCTGGCCAACTATTCTCGACAGGAGGTAGAAGGATGGCTGTTTGTCAAGCAAATAAACAGGCAATTTGAGCTGTTCTTGAAGGAAAGCAGAGAAAAAAACAGTCGATTGGAGGAAATGCTTGGCAGCCTAAAACAGTTGGCATAGCAGACAACAGCGACACCAGCTCTAATCGTAAGCACGGATCAAGGCAGAACAGACGCCGTGACCCAATGCTCCATGGACACAGACAGTCTGAATAAGCTGAATGGAAAAAACTCTTTTGAAAAAGTGGCTAACGCTAATGAGCTCCTAGATTTAGCAGATAAAGGCGAAAAAGTGATGACTGTAACAGTGGCACCTGTCAACCCCATTAATGTGGACGAGAGTCCACAAAGCAGGCCTCCCTCGTCCTTGGCAGGTATCGCAGAGATGAATGCTGAAAAAAGAAACACAATTAAAGGGTCGATGACCGTACAAGAGAAGTGCCTAGAAATTCCTTCATGCACGATGTCAAAAGTGTCGTATGGAATATTTAGTGGAACCACAGAAAATCTTTCCATTGATGCGAGTAAAGATAAATTGCAAGTAGTGTCCAATGAACATCCCAAGAAAGAGCTGGAAAAAAAAGAACATTCAGGTTCCATCAAAATACACAAGTAATTCAAGGAAATCTATAAGAAACCTGACTACCCCAGTCAAATCAAAGATATTTGCAAGAGAAAAATCTGACACACTAAAGAGAAACAACATGGAAGGAACTGTTGATAAAGGAGCGGGAAAAGTCAGCAAAGAGGCCACAAATCCTAAAAAGCGGATGAGAATCGATTCTAGCCAGAGCATGTCTTCTTCAGTTGACCAAATCGAGGAGTTATGTAACTTGTCCACCTATCCCGATGACGACGTCGAGGATTGTGCTCAGATGTCGGAAGAGGACATTCTGAACAAGGTCATTATCAGTCCAGCAACATCCGTCACAGAGCGTACATCAGAAACATTCGCTGGGGAAATCATGCTCCACTAAAACTGAAAAGGGTGCATTCCGGCTGAGAGAAAGACCATCAGCTGATCAGCCAAACGACTTGAATAAATGGAAAGCAAAAAAAAGTGTAGAGTCCCCAAACAAAATACGAACATTTTTGAATCCGAAACAAACAACAGCTCAAAATCAGAAATCCATCAATTTAGTGCAAGAAGCTCCTCGAGGGGAACAGAAAGTGCTCACACGGAAAATAAAGATTGAAAATGTTTTCAGTGATGAAATTGACGTTAACTTGAATCATGCAAATATAATGCGCTTATTGCACTCAGTGCCTGTGCTACGGACCATCAGGTACGAAGACATTCGCATAGTAGAATACCTATTGGAAGATTGAGTGGACTGTGTACTACTTCACATCAATTCACAAGCTGTCTGCAAAATCCTGATGGCTGCAAAAGAAGAGCTCTTGTATTTAGGGTTTGAGATCTCAGAGCACGAGACAACTGGAAAAAAAACCTCAGCAGAGGGAAAAGAGATCCAGAATGGGAAAGTATCCATGGAACAATGACGGGAGAAACTAGGGAGACACTTAAACATTGAATCATACCCACATCCAAGGAATGGGAACTCCATCTCTGAGACGAGGAACCATTAGCTAGAGAAAAGCGATTTCGACGTCCCTGTAACAGTGATCTTGTGGAATACCAGGGGGTTTAGTCACCTTTACAATGACTTCCCAGTGGACTTGTCTGATAATTACGCAATTTGCTTGCAGGAAACCTGGATGCGCTCACCGCCAGTAAAGGACAGCTATCGAACATTGATCAATCCTGCTGAGAAAAATGAAAAAGGACTTCCTTTTTCCGGGTTAATAACTATGATAAAAACAACAGGAACAAACTGGGAAGTAATTGAAGAAAATAATCCTAACAGCCATGTCCAAGGGTCTCTACTTCAGTACTCCAATAGCCCTAAACACAAAGCACAAACTTTGCTACTGTTGAAAGTCTAATGGAACCCAGTAAAGATCTCTGCTGGCTCATTTATATCCACGGTGACTAAAAGAATAGACAATAATCAAAGGAACGTTCAAGACTTATTTATCATCGTGTGCGGTGACTTGAATACCTCATGGTTCGATGGAAACAAAGAGCTAATAGAGGTCAAATCAACAGAAGGACGCCCCGGAAGTGCAAGAAGATTGCAGTGGAGTAACGAAACGGAAGCCCACGGTTGTTCCATGGCAAACGGAAATGTTAATGGTGACATACCGCCTAACTACACCTGGCACAACATGGGTTATGACAAGATTATTGATTACTTTTGGACGTCAAGAAATGTGTTTGACAAAATCGACAACCTGCATATTGTACCAACTGCAAATAGCGACCATTACGTATTGGTAATGTCACGGCGCCTAAGGTGTAAAAGGGAGTCAGGCAATGAATGCCAAATACTTGAGGTGAACCAGGGGCGAAACAGACTCAGAATAAAAGAAAAACAAATTCTCAAAACGACAAAAGAGATGCAGGTGGCAAATAAAGAAACAACTGACTTAACAGAGTATGTAGCACTTCTTCCATGTTTGAAACTGGGCTCTTCCCAAAAACATCACACTGATAAGGATCATAGGCATAATTGGAGTGTGACCTTAATAGAGGAAAAGAAGCAGTTAAAGAAAGACCTATCCAAATTAAAATCACGACTTGGAACTAACGCTGCCACCCAGTTAAAATGGAGAAAACAAAAATGTCAAAACTGGCTTAAAGCCTTTTCTTATCAGAGGGATCAAGAGCGTGGGGAAATGATGTTGGCCCTAATCAAAAGAAATAATACAAGAGAGATATGGAACATCTTGCACAAAGATCTGTTAATCAAGCAGCACTCATGACAAATGGCGTGGCCGAAAATGACTGGTTACTGCATTTTCAGAAGGTGTTTTCGGGGCCTGAGAAGCCACTAACGAGTGAAAGTGAAAAAGAAGACACTAGCTGGGATATAACAGAGACCAGCGAGGACATTTGTATGGCCATCATGAAGCTAAAGAACTCAAGAGCTAACGTGATGCTCAAGGAACGCAGACATGCGTGGTCTATATTCATTGAAAACTTCTTTGCAGTGATGGCCAACAGACGAAAAATTCCGATGTCATGGACTAAGGTAATAATAGTTCCAGTTTTTAAGAAGGGCAGTCGGGACGACACTGCCAACTATCGCCCAATTGCCCTCCTGGATACTACTGGTAAGGTGTTTCTCCCAAAAAAACTTTCTGAATGGGCCAAGGAAAATGACATACTCGATGAAAGGCAAGCAGGATTTACCAAGGGGTTAGGCACTGAAATCAACTTAGCCTTGGTGAACCTGCTGAAGCTGGAGGAACTACAGAAGAAAGACAACTTATTTGTGGCCTTTATAGACAAGCAGCAGGCGTTTGATACTATAAACAGAGCCAAATTATGGCAGAAATTGGAAAATTGGAAATGCCCAAACGCTCTACTACTGCCAATAAAGGTGTTGCACTCAAAAACATCAATTAGAGTCAGGCTAAATGAAAAGGGAGATCTGTCTAAGCCCATTAACACCAACAAGGGGGTGAAACAGGGATTCCCCTTGGCAGAAGCCTTGTTAAAGCTATATATTGCTGATGTCCCAATTGCCTTGGTGAGTGTCAATTGTTTCCCATGAGAAATCAATGGTCGACACATAAGCTATGCGATCTATGTGGACGATCTGAACCTGTTCGACAGGACCCAGATAGGCCTAGAGCGGCTTCTCTCGAAATTAGAAATTGACATGGTTGACAACGATTTGTCAATAAACGTGAAAAAAACAAAAATCATGAAGCTTGGGCATTCAATGGTCACAAAAAACAACAGTTTTAAGTGGCGAATATACAACGACAAGATTGAGGAAGTCTCGGAAATCCGCTATCTGGGAATAATGGTGAACACCTCAATACGTGAATGGAGTTGGGTGCAGGATATATTTTATCAGACTCGAACACTCGCTCTAGAAGGAGCAAGAATCCAGACGCTGTAGGGTAAATTCTCGTTAATCACGATTCATACATTCTACTTACTGAAAGTAGTACCTACAATAACTTTTGGGGCAGAAGCAGGATGGAAAATCAACCAGAAGATTTGAACTAAATTGGAAGGAATCTTCTGGCGGCATGTCCTGCGGCTGCCAAAGAATTTATCCATGATTATAATATGTCATGAGCTAGCATTGGAAGGTTTACACGGCACAGTGATATGGAAGTAAATGTCTTTACTGAGAAAGATGGCAATTGCTAACCCTGAACCAGCGTTTAAAATATTAGTGTCAGGAGGAAAACATCTGCATAAAGGTTTGCTCTTAACCTGGTCGGAAAAGGTGAAAGCAATCATGCAAACCGCTAACATCTCGATGGACACACTGTTGGACCGTCCACAAAATGCAAGAAAGAAGTTGAAAGAGTGGCTATGGATCGAAAATCTCGATAATTATGGAAAATTACCGACAGCTTTAGATCTGGGGCCGACAACGAATAAAGTTGACAACATGCCAAAGTATAGAACACAATTCCCTTCGAGATACCATCGAGATAGCTTTCCCAGATTAAGAACAAACGTATACAAAACAAAAGAAATTATGGTGATGAGACATATGGGAAAAATAACAGATGATACCTGCAGACACTGTCTATTACACTCACAGTCAACAAAACACCTAATAATTGAATGCCCAGCACTCAGGGATTTAGGATCTGTCCATCTGAGTAAATTCCAGCCTAAAACTGACATGATGGACGACTTATGGGCCCAGATTTTGAGTGGAAGCTCGATACACCTAATTTGTTCGGTTATAAACTTTCTTGACAATGTCATAAATTGATGGGAAAAAGAACTAACTAATGAGACTTGGAAATTGAGTTGTAATAAAAGTTTGTAATAAACTAGATGTTACAAAAAAAATACTTTTGCCAGCATTTGTCCAATAATTTACCCTAGAAGCAAAGCATGATGGCTCTTATTTTCATTGTTAAAATGTTCCACTTGCCACTGATAGGATCAGAGCAAAACATTAACAATAATGAGTTTTAATGAAACACTTAAATATTTATATTATTTCAAGACACAATAGTTTATGTCGATTGGTATCTGGAAATCACACCATGTATCCAGCACCCTCAATGAACCGGTGGTATTTGCAGTCTTAACACCAATTATGCTGTGACTGAATGGAGCAGGTATGGGTGGTGTCAGTGGGCTGGGTGCTGCCCGCTCCGATGTCTCACTGACGTGTAAGAAAATATTTGGGCCCTGGCACTTATTTTCTTACATATTAAGCAATGGGTGGGAGAGCAGATGAGTGTGTATGCATGTTTGTGTGTATGGGTCAGTGTGACTGGGGTGGTGGTGGGCACAGGAACATCTTAACCAGGTGGTTTGGTGGTCAAAACCCTCCCAGTAATGTGCTATTTCCACTTTTGAAGGGCGCACGTAAAACGGCTGATAGAAATCGGTCTTTTTGATGCACGGCCTACATAAAGCAGAAATATCACATATAATGACTCTAGGCCACCTCTGTCCAGTCTCATTTTGTATGTCCCTTGCCTATGTCACTTGTTAATATTCCCCACTCCCGACCTTCCACCAACTAGCCCACCCTCATTCACATACTCCCCCGCCTATTGTATAGGACCCCTTCTAAGGAATGCCTCTGTTATCTGTAAACTCATCTGTGTGCAACATTTCCAATCAAAATCCATTTCATGTTATTTACTAAAAATACAAAATTCAAAACACTATGGCAGTATTAATATGGATTACCATGACCGCATCCTGTGATGATGCAGTAACAGGAAGTGATATTATGCAGACACAGGAAGTGAAATCATGCAGACCCAGTAGTTATTCCCGATTTTGGAACACCATTGAACTCTACTGGGAAAATGCTGTAATACTCCTGGTTAGGGTTACTGCCGCATACCCTCTCCACAAAAACAGGTGGTTTCACAGGGTTTCAGTGATGGAACACGTAATAGTCTGGGCCCGTAAAGCATGCAGTATTTGATCATAATTACCCCCTGAATCTGAATATGATGCAAAGAAACCCTGACTCTGGACTGAGTTTCATTCTTTCCATGGCTTGCACCCCATTTTGGAGACAACCTCAAACAATATTGTAGAAATGGACGCAGATAAGATGGCGCAGTTGGTGAATGCCTGCTCTGCAGCGATCTGTCGGTACGCTAAATGTACAGGTTACAATCCTGGTTGGGTCGACTCAGCCTTAAAGCCCTGCAAGGATGGTGAAATGAGGAGTGTTACCTCAGCATGACTTTTACAGTAGCATGAAATGCCAAATTCCTCAGTGGAATTCACTATTTAAAGAAAGCAGGTTGCAAATAGGATTAGCACCTGTTGGGTGCATGGTGGCACATTGGATCACTAAGAAATACAGGCCATAATACCCAGTATTGCCCCGCAGTTCTGAGCAAATCTGAGGAACATGGAGGACCTCCTGTTTTGTTTTTTTTTTTACCTGAGTCGTAGCACTTTTTCAAGCATCTCCTCTCAGGCCCTTTGCAGCTGGACAACTCTATTTTGATGGCAATAGAAAGGGGGTTATTTTTTTTCTCCATGGGGGGCATCTTTTCTTTTTTTTAGCAAGGAGAGAAAGAAACCCGTCCCGGGAGGATAGCTCAGAGGCAATGTGCTCGCCTTGGAAGCAAGACGACACGAAACAACACAGTTTCGATCCCCGTGACCGCACTTAGAATTCTCTGGGTATTTAAGCGCGTTATAAATATGCAACAAAAAAAAAAAAAACAATTACGCCACTAAAAAACAATAGCAACCAGCTTCCCTCACTTAAAAACAGCACCAAACCTGGTGCTAAGAGCCTTAAAATCCCCCCATAGCATGGCATGCTGGGCATGTATATCCCAGAGATGATGTTAGGATGCCCAGCTCTGGTCCTTAGCTTGTATGCCCGGTATAGCTCACTATGAAGTGCTTTGTGGCAATGTGAATCCCATATTGCCTTCCGGCACATATAGCCTTATTGCGAGTTTGGTGGTAATTCAGCGCGACGGGATCCGCGACTGGGTCCGAAGAAATGATCGCCGAATTATGTGTGGTGGTATTGTGGTATTAGTCCCCATTCAACTCCATGAGGGATTTAGAGGAATACTCACACACGTTAATTCCGCCCACGGTGTTACCTCTGGGGCATGGTTGGAGGTACCGCCCTCACTTTAATGCCAACTCATAATTCAATTACCGCCAGAACTCGCAATGAGCCCCATAAAACGGACAGGTTCCCTATCGATGTCCGCCTTCTCCATGAAAATTTCTTGTTGCTTTAAACCTCAGGCCAGTCAAAATCACGTGCAAGGTTAGTGAAGGCAGACGAAATGCGTCAGGCATTCCATAGGCTGTGAAAAATGCAGGCGCTGACTCGATGTGAACAGTAATCCTTCTTGCCATCTTTATCTCCTTATAATGATGTGTTCTAGCATAGTAGGGAGCTTTTATTCCCTACGCTGGACGGCCACGATAGTGATTTCTGCAGCACCAGCATTAAGAAGGGCCACTAAGGGCCTGGCCAACATGACTTCTGTGCCCTAGTTCCCGCGCTGTGCAGACGCCGTGGCCTAATTACATCACGGTGTGTGTTTTACTGGCCGAATTACCAGTCCTACTGCTGACAGCGACAGTTTTAAAAGGTTAGGGTTCAGCCCTCGCGCTTGCTATCATGTCCAAAATAAAATATGGCTTTAATTCCTCACGAGGCTGGCAGTGGAAGGAGACTGCGTGTAAGCACGCGCCGGGTGATATTAATACGCGTGAAGTGCCCGTTTGGCCTTTGCTGGGCTTGGCGCAGGCTATCGTTCGTTAATGCTTCCTCAATGCCTTAACAGGCCGGACAAGCCTCTGATGTGCACTTCCGGTGGCCATGAAAAGCATCCGATTGGTGTCAGGTGTAATGGGGCGAGTAAAACATACGATTAAAGGTTCACACTTTGCTTTTAATGGTTTACATTTCCTATTTACTGCTCCTTTCATTAAGTACTGTGGGCCTTAATACGAGTATGGCAGTGCAGCAAAAACAGTGGTAACTCTATAGCACCGTCATACTACAACTTTGGGGGTAAGGTAGAGGATTTTCAGCACCATGCTCGAGTTAAATCCTCAACTTTACTGCCCTAAACCGGAAAATCGGTGGAATTACCACTAGTTGAATTACTGCTAACTGGAATTCAGCCGAAATCCCCATGATCGGGTGCTAGGGGTTATGATATGATAGGTTATTTATAACGCGTATAGGTTATTTATAACGTGTTTAACACACAGAGGTTTCTAAGCGCGGACCCGGGGATCGAACAATGTGTTGCTCCGTGTCATCTTGCCTCCAAGTCAAGCACGTTGCCCCTGAGCTATCCTCCCGAGACAGGTTAGATGTTGCTTGCAATTCCCCGTTGTGAATTTCCCCTTCTTTCGTGTGTCACCCAATTGGTCCTGGAGTGGAATCTCCAGGAGGGTATGGGGGTCCTGAGTAGAAGTGAATTGATCCCTCCTTCTCCATCGATCAAGCGTGTCACAGTAGGGTAAGAGACACCAGTGGAGGGGGAAAAGAGTGAGGCTTCTGCAGTAGTAACACTAACCCTAGATGAGGCAAACAGTGGAAACATACACAAACACACAAACAGAGTGCAGTCGCCAATGCGCATGTGTCATTGTCGGTTCACCAAACAACTTACAAAAGCTAAGCCCAAACTACTCCAAGATCATAATCGATGGCAATACTATCACTGTCTGCAAACACGTGAAAACACTTGGCTTTTACATCGATGCCAATATTAACCTCACTAAACAAGTCAACTCGACCGCCTCAGCTACTGCCTATACAGGTAAATTAATTAGGGCCTGTAGACCATTTCTTTCCACTAACAGCTGCCTTACGCTTGCTAGAGCCCTCATTCAATTTAGGTTAGAGTAGTGTAATAGCCTCTACCTAGGTGCCAACCAAGTGATAACTAACAAGCTCGAAGTCCTTCAAAATAACGCGTTACGTGCAGCGCTAAACATTCCCAGACGTGAGCATATCTCTGCCACCAGAACGGCTTGCAAATGGCTCACTATCCAACAAATAATTGATCTAAAAACCCTCTGCCTTACCTACAAAGCTCTCAACCATCTAGCCCCCCCACCTTACCAGCAGATTCACCATGAAACCATCCATCAGAACTACGAGATCCTCCAACTCCCTATTTCTCACAGTACCTAGAGTTATCTCCAAAAGAGCCGGAGGCTCAAGTTTCACTGTCCTCGCCTCCCAATTTGGAACACCCTGCCACTGAATATTAAGTCATCCAACTCTTTCCAGTCGTTCAGGAAACTTGCCATCGAGTGGCTTCTGTCAAAAAGCCAACCTTAAGCTAGATTCAGTTATAAATTGTATATATTACAGTTGCCTCTTTTATGTCTTTACTGGCTGCTATTACCGCGACTTTCTGTTTATGCTATATATTAGTTTTGTTAACTTATCACTGACTATTACCATGTATTGTGCCTTGTAACCCGTACTAAGTGCCCTTTTACTCCCGGGTCCGGAGTGCTATAGAAATAAAATAAAAACAAACAAAGCATGTGGTCTAACGGACGAGGTGTTGTCTTTGAAAACACGAAGATTATATTTTCAATCCCGCTTCTCCCCTTCGATCACATTTGTGCTCTTAAGCAAATCATTGTATCTGCCCGTTCCTAAAAGCCCATATCGTCCAACATTGGGGCTTCTAAGAAAGGAGCGAAAAGTTGGTATAAATCAACATATATGAAAAATACATTTCAAAACCATTTTGTCTGTTTGTTGCATAGTGAATGCACACATAAGAAAAACCTGGAGAGGACAGGGCGCACACTAAACATAAGCACTCGCGCACACACATCAATGCATATACATCCAACTATTAATATAATCAAAACGCACTTCCAGGCACCAATGCACAGAGACAACACAAATGAAGGTACTGATGGACAACCTCCTTCAGGCAGGGTAAATATGCCCTTCCCTCCATAGAAAGGGAGGGTAATACCACTAAGAATTAGGCTGCCCAGGCATGACATAATTGATCCTTATCTGCAGTAATGTTTCCCATCAGGCATTGAAGGTAACAAGGCCCCCATTTAGGTACGATCGGTACAGCCCTATACCGCAGTATGGGGAATGACTCCCATTAGGTGGTACAGATATGACCCCATTACAGAATACAGCAGTAATGCCCCCCTCATCAGTGCATAAAGGTAATAACCCCCTCTCCCCACATTCTGCCAGTATAGGTAAGACCCCATTGCACAGAATACGTGCCAATAATCACAATACAGATTTACAGGTAAGGCCACATTAGGGAGAATTAGCAGCAATTACCCCCACCAGGCAGCGTAACTATACTGGGATTTGGCAGCACGGTACTAATACCTTCAGGATGTATAGATAACAATGGATTGGTGAGGCAGTACAAACCATTCTGGCACTGTAAAGTGGGCAGTCCGCACGGGAAAAGTGCGCTCACCAGAGCTTTTGAATGAATGATGGGGCCATTCCCACGCACATTTTCCATGCTCACCGCACAGCAGAAAAATAGTCAAGTACTCTGGGAGGGCACAGTTTACCAGCGCCGCCCTTCCCTGTCATGTGTAGCTGACAGCTGTGGGTACATCAAAAGCCTTTGGCCATGGCCGCCTGCTTAGAATTTCATGGCACCATGGATTTGCATCTCCATTGTGAAACCTTGCTGGTGGTGGTGAATACTGAAGAATTTGAATTATCAGGCCTCAGGTAAGGCCTTGATGCAGGGAGTGACAATGGAGACCAAATGCCAGTCACCTCTTGTAATGCAATGTGTCAACTTGGTACTAACGCCCCTCCTTGGTATGAAAGGACAGTGAATGTCCTGTCTGGAACAACTCCTTTCAGAGCAGGGAAGTATGTGAATTGTAGGAGATGAAAGACTGCCTGCAAACCCCGACTTCAAAGGAGGCCCATGTTGTGATCAAGTGCTGCATATGGCTCAGGTAATTAGGGAGACACTTTGATGTACAGCAGACAGGAAGATGGGTGGGACTTTGAAGTATATGTTGTCATCCTTGCCCTGTCTGTTGCCAAGCGCTGTGGTTCTTACCTGAAGCATCACTGAATATTGTTGGTGGGGACCCAGGATTGGTCCATTAAGGTGGGTTTAGCCTACACCAATAGCTGGTGCCCATTTGGCTTTAAAAGAGGGCTGAACCCCTCGCTGATCAGATCATCTGAAGACATCACAAGGAGCAAGATGAAGGATCATTACTCTGCGCGACGTTGGAGGGGAAGGTGCCCAGTCCATGATCCAGCACCAGCCCAGCTGAGATCCATTCCCCAGCTGGACGCAGGAGGGGCAGGAGCCCGCTCCATAACCCAGCACCAGCCCAGCTGAGCCGCACATAGAAGGACACGACAGACCAAACCGCTGTGTCGGTAAGCACGCATTCCACGGCAGCCTCTATTAGAGTTCTGCACTTACAGCCATTATATCCCTGCAGATAAGCTGCAGATCAGCTGGTTCGTCATTAACTGAAACGAAGGGCCCAATCTAAAATTGCGGCCTCTATTGTGCGTCCTGAGTGCTAAGCAACCCTCCCCGCCATGATAGGCTGCTTCTCCCTATTTCCTGCACCATGTGCCACTGGAAGGCGAGAGCCGGCGCACCCCCAAGGGCAGACCACCATAAGGGGCACATCCTGTCTGCACCTTTCCGCACCTGAACACGCAAACTAGAGAACGCTCAAGATCCCATACTGTAAGTACACCTGCAAAGATTCCCTACTAATTCTTGTCGCAACTGCCCGCATCAGAAACAACCAGATTGTAGCGATCACAAAACAAGCCTCCTACAGATTCTCTAACCCCAATTGAGTCACATTGTATAAGGCAAACCTCATATGTGTGCCACTAACTCTATACATAGACACATATTAAAATGCATTAGCGCATCAGGTGAAACAGCCCATCTGCGTAATCATGTATGATCTGATCTTGACTAACTCCCTATCTCAAGTAGCCCAACTCAACTGTGCACTGATTACCATGAGCTGCGCAATCGAATAAGCCTATTTTTGTAATTTGTATTTAAAATGATGTTTACTACCCCATCATCTGTAATAGCCTATCTCCAATTGTGAAATGTTCAAAGTAGCTCTATAGACAAATTAGCCTACTATTTTTGCAACTGTGCCTATCTATAGCTCACTGCAGCGATCTAACACCAACACTACGGCATCGCCGCTTGCTTGTTAGTAACTCACCTTGCCTGCTCACACATTGCTTAGTGTGAGATTTGTATTTGTGCGCCGTATCTCAAAAGCCGTGGTCGTTGAATTTTCTCCTCCCGGCAACTGCTCCACCTCCACACTCGTGTTCCCTCTGCTTGTAATGCATCCATCATCACACTGAGCCCATACTGATTTTAGCCTACTGTGCCTATGCTTAATCTAGCCCATTGCAGACCGGTGTGCCTATGCTGAACTTAACCTACTGTGCCTGTGTTGTTGAATTTTGCCCACTGTGCCCATATTGAATTTAGCCTATGCTGCCTATGCTGAATCTAGCCCATGGCAAACCACTGTGCCCAGGCTGAACTTAGCCGACTGTGCCTAGATTGAACATAGACTATCGCAGCCTACCACACCTACTCTGAATTTAGCCTGACCTAGTTTACGCCAACTAGGGATTAACTTTAGCCTATCTGATCCAGCCTACTGTAGCCTGTACCAACTGCCTTAGTATGTATGTAAGGAAAACTCTGCTGTTATCCTTACCACTGGTGTTCATACAAATAATCTTGATAACCATGGATCAAATTAAATACGCACCTTGTCTTACACTGAACAGAAACATTAGGCTTCGAGCTAGACTCTCTTCCCTCTATGAACCTAAAATGACCAGCAACACCTATTTCAACCGCCGTACCAATTCTAAACATACCACTATGCATATGGTGCAAGCCCACATGCAAACTACTTCAGATGCTAAAACGAAAGAAAACATACCAGTAACTTCGAAACTCCAGAGATCGCCTAGTACAACTAAGATATCTGGAGCGCTGATTAATGCGAGGACTGTCGTAGCTCACGCCACCGAAATAGCCGATATTCTAACATCTGACAACCTTGACCTCCTAGTGGTCACAGAAACCTGGCTGCATGAGGCAGTAGGCCCAGTGCTCACATTAGCGATACCAGAGGGCTATCAACTCTTAAGAATGGACAGACCTAATACTAGAGGAGGTGGCTTAGCTATCATTGCTAAAGCTAACCTGGATTTAAGATTATCCACGCTACCCCCACTAAAATCGTGCAAACTACTCTCGGCGAAACTGCCTATATCCCCATGCCGCACTCTAACCATCTACCTTATATATAGGCCACCAGGACCCATAGGCTCATTTGAAGAGGACATATCTAGCCTACTAGCTAACAATATAAAAGACTCCTCCCAGATAATTATCTTAGGTGACTTCAATGTAGGATTTAACGATCAGGATGACAAACAAGCACAAGCAATAGCTACCATGCTCGCAGAACATGGCCGCATACGAAAAGTCCTCTCCCCTACCCATGATAAAGGCACAACCCTAGACTGGGTAGCCACCTTAAACTGCCCAACAGCTATCAATAAAATTACACCCCAACTCTGGACCAACCTCCATCTAATTGACTTTAGCTTAACACTAAACAAACAAATAGATAAAGATAAAATAATGCCCCCCCTCTTCCCACTAGATTGAATAAAAACATCACACAGACAACATCCTACCTCTCCTCCTTCCTGTGATAAACGTCTTGCCAAGCAATTCCAACCCAGATACTCTGGTGGATTTCTATAATGACACTATGGCTAAGGTCCTAGACACTATTGCCCCACTTAAGGCACGCAAGAGTAAACAACAGACTCACCTCAATACCGGGTTCACCCTCCACCTCAAAGAACTTAGACTGGAAAAAAGGAAACTAGAAACCATTTGTCAACACTCCCCGATGGAAGAAAAATAAACTAAAACTAAAACTCTGTGCCAACAATTACAAGAAAGAAATTAGCCAAAACAAAAAAAGAAGTCTTTAATGAAAGAATCTCAAAAGCATGTTCCAATACCAAGGAACTGTTTGTGATCCTTTGGGAATTAGAATCGCCCATACCTCTGCCAGATAACGTCCCCAAAGACAAGCAATGGTGCATTAGCATTCAAAATGCCCTAGCAAATACATTAAAAACACTGCAAACTAAAATTGAAGCTAAAAATCCCTCTCTCTCTCTTGCCGAAATACCAACTAATACCACTCCCAATGACAAGCCTGACTTGCCTCAATTTATATTCTCTAAAGTCTCCATTCAGGAAACTGAAAAAATCATTGCATCCCTAAAACCATCAAACTGTAAAGGTGACAACTGTCCGGCCAAAATAATTAAGGATGCGACCAGAGATTTAGTCCCCTTTATCTCTGAACTCATTAATGCCTCCTTTTCATCCAACACTGTCCCAAGTAGCTTAAAAGAATCCTGGGTTCTACCCCTTCTCAAAAAACAAACTTTAGACCCTTCCAACCCAACAAACTACAGGCCTATCACAACGGTCCCATTCCTCCTCAAGATAATAAATAGAGTGGCCTATCTTCAAATTCAGAACTACCTTGAGACCAACCAACTTCCAGGCTCCCGCCAATCGGGTTTCAGACCCCAACATGGCACGAGACAGCATTAATAGACCTTAAAGTACAAATTGACGAGCTCAATGACAAAGGAAGCACAGCTATGCTGCTCCTCCTGATCTGTCGGCAGCATTCGACTTGGAGGTCCATGCAGTATTATGCAAACACCTAGCATTGGCTGCCCACTTTTCGAGTGAAGCCATAGCTTGGGTCCAGTCCTTTCTAGACAACATAAATATGCAATTCTTTTCCACCTCAGCATCAGCAGACCCAATTCAAACAAAATGTGGGGTCCCACAGGGCTCCTGTGTCTCACCAACCATGTATAATATCTTTACTAAGTCTTTATTTGACAAATTGGATAGACTGGGTGTCACCTATACAAATTGCGCAGATGACACCCTGATCCTCATTCCCCTTTCGGGCAATTTCACCTCAGATACAGCCTTGGTAAACGAAATATACATCATCATTCAGGCATGGGTGGCAACCCATGGCTTCTGCCTGAATGACGATAAAACGGAGATCCTGATCCTTGGCTCAGCTAATAACCTAAAAAAACTTAACACTAACTATAGCGCCTTCAACATTGATGGCAATATAATTACAGTTGCAAAAGAAGTGAAGACCCTTGGCTTCTACCTGGACTACATGCTAACTTTAAAAAAACAGGTAAACCCCTTGGCCTCATCCACTGCTTACACTGGCAAACTCATTAGAGCATGTAGACCCTTCCTCTCACTAGCAAGCTGCATTATCTTAGCTAATGCTCTCATTTTATGAAAATTGGGCTACTATAATTTACCGTGCCTAGAAGCCAACAAATATATCATCAACAAACTACAGACACTGCAAAATAATGTGCTCAGAACGTCCCTGAACCTCCCCACCAGAGAGCATATATCCAATGCTAGGAGAAACCACCACTGGTTGAAAATGAGTGATAGGATCCTCTTTAAAACTGTGTCATTAACCTTCAAATGTCTTAATAACGCAGCCCCTCCATACCTGAAGGAAAGAATAATCAGAAAAACTTCTGTACGACCTTCGAGGACAACCAATCCCCACTGCCTTCAAATACCTAGATTCAGACTTAAAAAAACAGGAGGCAACAGCTTCCCAGTAAAAGCTGCCCAGCAATGGAATGCACTACCAGTGGAGATCAGAAGAGATCAGCCCTATTATAGTTTCAGACGCAACACCCTAACCTGGTTACGCCTCAACGACCATTAGGACTAATGATCGCATTTGTGTGTATACGTGTATGCTTCCTACCTGTACCTCTCTACATTTGTAACTAAGCTTGTAAGTACTCTTTATACCTTCTATACCTATAACTAAGATTTAAGTGTTCTTGTTTTGCTGTGCGCCTATTTACCTTAGGGTTTGGTGCGCCCTACAAATCAATAAACAAACAAATAAACAAGGACTCATTTGGACCTGAGCTGAAGGTACAGTCTACCTTACATCTTCTGCCAATGAAGGAAGGCCAGGAGGTTCAAGGGGGAAGCAAGATCCCTCCTCTAAACATCTCCCAGGGAACAGAGGGTGATATCAGACTCAGAGGACCCATCCAGCAGCTCCAGAACCGGTACCCAGCCAGCACACAGCGTGTCCTGTTAGGTTCTGACAGCAAGCATCCAAGGTGGGAAGTGCCAGAGAGTCTCCGGACAAAGGACAAAGGACAAGGCCGTTGCCTGCTACCACCTGCTGAGTTTTGGCCCATCTGCCTTGAAAGGACACGAGCCCTGCAAGGAAGCTAAGGGGTGTGCCACACAAGCATCATCCAGCGTGCATCTTTTTAAGGACAATTTCGAGACAGTCGAGTCCTCGAACCGCATCCGGCTGCACTGCTGACTGCTGTCATGCCACAGTCACCAGAGACATCCGAGACGCCTCAACCAGCATTACAGATCCACCAACCAGCACAGAGACAACGATTCTTGGCCCTGAGCCGCCTCGCCGGACAGCCTGCAGACGTTCGACCAGCCTCGCTTGCCAGACTGCCTGCTGCCTCGCACCCGCAGTTGTCTCCCGCCACTAACTCTGTCTCACAGGCTGCAAAGCACCCTAGAACCACCTCAATGCTGTCAAGCACCAAGAACCTCTTTAGCACAAGGTACATTGTGTTTCTGACCCCCCCGCACCTCCCAGTCCTTCTCCAAAAGGCCCCCAGAGACAGTTACAACCCTTTGCCCCTTTGGTACTGGAACCAAATAATCTTGAACCATAAGAGTGATTACATTACCAACTACCCTCCTGTCAGTATCCAGAGTGCATCCCTTTCCTTTGGGAAATTGTCTGTCCTCCGTGTTCCTTTACAGTGGGGGTTGTAATTGTAGTGTGCTATAAATGTCTGTTGTAGTGATAATAAAGTAGATATTTTTATACAACCTTGACTTGACCGTCCCTTTTGTCATTGGGTAATAATGTATTTTGGCGGTTTTGCAACTAACCAACGATCCACGACTATGCCGATATAAGCCTACCGTTCCGTCCACGTTACCAAAATTCGAGAAGGAGGTTTATAATTGACTTGTGTTCCAATCTGTTCGTATCCCTTATAGTGTACTAGAGGTGTTGGGTTGATTGATGGTTTAGAAACCGATATTCATCCCTGGACCACTGGTGCCCGGAAGTTGATTTGTCACACCGTGCAAGAGCTGAGGCCATCAATGAGTGGCGGTTGTTACCAGTGCTTATCTTCCCCCTACCTCCCTGACTGGTGCCTCACTGTACGGTATCACTACGGCACTCTAGATTGCTGGATTAACCACAGAGTTGAAGGTGTCCACGCTGGGTGGAGCGATGAAGGAAATGTGGGATGGCTCCAGCGCTTTCACAGCTGCACTCGTTTAAAAAGACGGGGCATTTAAAGTCAACCACGGCTGTGTATTTTGCCCACCAATACATTAATATTGAGCGTGAGCCCACTGAACCCCTTTAATCATTGCGCACCAATGAAATGGGGCTACGACATATGGTAATAATGTAAAGGTGTTTGCTGCACGTGGATAATGCACTTTCATTACTCAGCAAGGAACCACTGAAAAAACACAATTTAAGATATAAACATTACCCCTAGTGCTAATCTGAAAAATCCCCCAATTACTGTAATTCCACTGAACCATTAGTAACATTAGTCTCTTTACTGAATTACCACTGGTGGTATTTCAGAAAATCACCTGGGATCATTATATGTATTTTTCTAACTATTTAGAATTCACACGACATTTGTTTTAAGGCACAGGAGGATCAATTCCGACCCTTTTAGACATTACATAGGAAAGGGTCTGAGAAGGTGGGCATCGTAGATGCCCAATGATCACCCCCTTCCAATGTCCCTGTGCAAAGCTTTTTTATATATTCAAGGGAACCTCTTGCACTTCCCTTCTGTACAGAGAAACAACTTCAAATGAGATCTGAGGACATTTTACAAATGTCACCATCAGCCGTGGGGTGGAGACGCAAATTGGTGGACTTTCAAGATGATAGTGCATCTTGTAAGCCAGCTGCCTTCACCTCTGGTTATATTTCCCTGGAATACTGCAGTCGCATTGTCTGCCCTAACTGTAATATGGTGGCTGCTAGAGGCGTCGCTAGAGGGGTTTCGGGGAGGGAAGCCCCGGGGATTTTGGTTGTAGTCCTGTATAGAAGCTCATGATCTACACCTAAAAGGCTAGCTCGCCCCAAGTCCTGACAGTCCCGACATTAGCGTAACCCCGGATCTTTTGCTGAAACGGAAAGTATGTTAGCATTATAAACAAGGCTGGAATGGCGCCCAGGGAGCTTAAGGAAGTCCTTGGTTGAAAGCACATAAAGAAATGCCTCTTTTCGGTTCCGCGGAACTGAGAACATTGAGGAAATGAACTGAATCGAAACCAGTTAGCATTGCAATTAGTACGCCTTTTGATTCCTCTTCATTCCAGGACCACAGGCAGCAACGCAATGAAGAAAAATGGAGCCACTTTGGGCGCTGGCGCTTATTAGCTGTGAGGTGGCATGTCCTATCCATCATACACAATACATGTCTCACGCACCGAGTGCTCCTGCCCCCTGGGAGACTCTGGGGGTCCGGGAACGTTCCTTCCCCTCCTCTCCTAGGCAAAGCAGGCAGCAGAATTCTGAGTTATCTCAAAGTGATTGAATCACAGCCGCCAACCTCCGCGCTAAAAAATACTATGGTACCATTTCCACGAGCCAAGGATTGTGGGGCGTCTGAAAGTGATGAATACTAAAAGGAACATTGATTACATTTCCCCTGCTCGCTGATCTGGAGCCGGCCATTCTGGGCCCACAGTGATGAGGGTGCTTGCAGGCAGGCCCGCTCACGCAGCGCCACACAACACACCCCAGGGAGGGTCAGTTATTGACTGAGGAGCGAGAATCCTGTTGCCCCTTTAATTTACAGTGTCACATGGTCATCCACCATGTGACACAGCACGAGCCCTGTGGCACGGGCTTCAGGTAACAAAACTCACCACTCGCTTAGCCATAATCATCTCCTGGATTTGCTTGTGCAGAAATGACTATAAAAAGGTGTAAGTAGAATTGTTTCCAAAAATAAACCGCAACGTACGCCTGCGTAATTTAGACGAGTTATAAACGTAAATCCTTTATAATAGAAGGTGTGAGTGAAAACAAAATGCACCCCCTGTGGCTGAAGTTGCTCTGTCTGGGGACGCATAAACGAGTCAAAGAAATAGTTTCCCAAAGTGAAGCCCCCGCCCCAGTAAATACGACTATATCACACAAAAAATAACCGAAAGACAAATAAATGGCCAACAGCCTCAGAAATGACATAGGGCCTCATTACACAGTACTGGTAAGGGCACCGGTACCGGTAAACCCTTACCACCTTACTACGAGTTCCATTTGCAGGACCCGACCTTAACGGCTGGTTTTACCAGCCGTTAAAGTAGGGTGCCGCAAAGGGACCTCAGTGCTAATTACGGTTCCACAATTTGCGGTACCGTAATTAGCTCCTTCCCCATTCCCATTATGCCCTATGGGGGCAAAAATGGGAATGGGGAAGTGCCTTGGTGAATGGGGAATTACCGCCCCCGCTCACCTTGGAGTAGGGCGGTAATTCCGCCATCCACCAAGGCGGACACGGTAAAATACCGGCGGCAACCATGGCGCTAGTAGCGCCATGGTTACCGCCTACCGTGTAATGAGGCCCTTTGACATGTCCAGAAAATCTGCAGACATACATTTTTTCCCCGCGGACATTAAGCACAAAATATATAAGTCACGCTACAGAAGGAGGTTTTTTCCCACACAATAACTGTGCCACAATGTTTGTTAAGTCTTTTTCAAAGACATTTTATTGAAATAGATTGTTTTCAAAAGAAAAAAATGCTGTAGTGCCTTGTAGTTTACACGTGTTTCGGCTTCACATGAGCCTTTCTCAAAACAAAATAGGGCATATGTTCAAGTGACATATTCTGGTCACTTATCATAAACATTGATACACCAGATTTGATAAGAAATGCACGACATATGTATGTTCAGTTTTGCACACAAGGAGAGGCAGAGAAGAGGGGTGGTAAATGGGGTTGGATCATTGGGGTTCAACATGAAAAATACACAAGGGGTGATGGGGGTAGGAAAAATAAACAAAAAGAAAAAAAGGAAAAAACTGAAGGAATTGTTTCGACCTGAAGTAATTACTTGGCACAATGGCACATACAGTCAAATATGGTGAATAAACAATCAAGTCGTCCATTGAGCTAGGAAATAACTACTAATCAGACCAATGTTGGCTCAAAGGAGCCTCATCTACTCATTTTTGGACTATACCTTGAACATGACTCAGTTGATATTCAGTAAAAATGCTACTAGTACATTGCTTCCTCATTACACATGTTAAATTGCCACATGGGAAATTGGCTTACCTAATCCTGGTAATTTAATTTCTTGTGGAGAAAATGTTTCCCCATTTTCTTGATGAAAAATCACGTGTTAAATCCCACCTATACCAAATAAAAGTGTGAGTCACTACTGAATACTTACACATTGGTAGCCACACCGTGTGCATGCGGTCCAATATCTATTTTCATTCAATTGCATTAAGTGATGCGCTCGAGAGTCAAAGCACACAGCATAAGCGTAATGCGGTCCATTACCTATTTTCATTCAATTACATTGAGTGATTCGATCGAAGTTCGAAGTTATTGTAGGTTTCTTGTTGCATACATGTTACCAATACATACGGCATGTTAAGGATACCGTATCCTTAACAGTGCCCCACATTGTGTTTCAATAACGTAATTGTTGCGGTAATCACTTAGTGAGACGTTTGTATATATTTAATGCGGCTCCTCAAATTGTACGGACACTAGTCCGTTTAATGATTCATCAAACCCCTCAATTAACACATGAGATAATCACACTACAGAAGGCATCATGCCAATAGAAACAGGACTGCTCTCCATGAGGCTCCTCTGACGCACAAGCTGGGAGCACAGCACTACTGGTGCACTGCCAAAAACACACCCTGGAGTCACACGTCAAGTTAAATAGCCCACACCTGCTGACAAACTCTGAGAGGATCTATGAACGTTCCTCGCATTTCTTCTTGCCGAATGGCAATTCCGCAGATTTTTTGTTTAGATTTTACTGCTTTTTTTTTACCCCCAAAAGGTGGGAGGAGATCCCCCTCACTGCCCCCTCCATCTACCATACCCAAACTTACTGTCTAAAATGAAAACATTTGGCAAAAATAAACTCTTTGAAGTTAGCATTCAGCACCCATCTGAGCCAGCACCTGTTCTCCTGATAGGACAGACCTCGCATAAGCACACAGAACACTCCACACAATGTTCCCCTGTGAGTTCACGCTAGGACCTCTTTCCCAGGGACGGGGATGCTGATTCAGCTGCCGCCGTTGTCCCGCAGCAGAAGAGGTCATGGACTAAAAGAGTATTTCTCCACAGAATCCCCATCTTTGGTATGCCAGACCATGAGGTAATGAAACAGTATTGCTTCGCTCCTCATTTCATCAAGACATGTTTCAGGAGTGGGCGGGAGATATCCAACTGACTACTTCACGTTCCCATGTCATCAGGCAGCATGTGAAACTGCTGGCATCCCTACACTTCTTTAACAGTGTTTCTTTCCAGAGACCGGCGGCATAACAGCTGACACATTGGTGGCCATTGGTTGCCCTTATCTGCTCCCACAGCTTCCTGTGCTACTCCTATGCCGATGTTATGAAAATAATTCTTAAATCTTTTGAATCATGATACTGCGTCTCAGCTGAGGGGTTGTCGGGATGCTGGATGGGCGACAACTGGCTTATGCAAAAACTCAGACAAAACTGGTGATGGTGATCAGCCCCCTGTTGGTGGTGACATTGTGGTCCCCAGCCTTTTGGCCGCCTGCCGTTGGCCCTTTTTCCAATGGTCATGGATTTGCGTTTGAAATTATCTGCACCACTGTCTTTTGCATCCCAAGTTAGTGTGGTCTGCCAGACTGCCACATGCTAGCTGAAGATTCTTTGGAAAGTGATATGTTTCCTTCCATTGCATCTGCCCACCCCAGTGGTGGCTGCCCTGGTGCTCAGTGGAAGGAATTCAACAATCCGCATGGGGAGTGTGCGCTCACCTGGGCCTTTTTGATTTTTTGATAATGAAAATGAATAGTGAGAGATCAACATCCGAAAATGTGTGAGGCCATTCTGCACACATTTTCTCTGCTGACCGGACGAAACGCATAGTCAAGTGTACCCCGGGAAGAACAGCCTACAGGCAACGCCTTCCCCTGTCATGTTCAGCTGGAATGTGACAGCCACGGGTACATCAAAGCATCTCAAGAAGGGGGAAGGCAACCTTCCTCGAGCCATAGGAAACTGCATAAAAATATCAAATACTCCATGGATATGCTTTCCTATTGTTAGTCCGACTGGTGGCAGTGCATACTAACGAGAGCTAATTGAGGCAAGCCTAGAAGGGGATTGGTTGCCAGACAGACAACAGGAAAGCAGGGCTAACACCCCTTTGGTATGCAATGTGTCAACATGAAGCTAGTTCCCAACCAGCTGTATGAAAGGCAGTGAATAGCATGTCTGGGTCCATCAGTTACCGTAAGTACCCCTGCAGACTGGAACCTTTTCAGAGGGGAGAAGTATGTGATTTGAGGGAGACAGGAAGTCTGCTCTCGCACAAACTTCAAGGGAGACCTATGCTTTAATCAAGAATCACAACGGGCTCAGTTAACCAGAGAGACACTTTGATCTACAACAGACAAGAAGATGGTGGGACTTAGGTATGCGTTGTCACCCCTTACCTTTTGTGTTGCAGAGCACTCAGGTTCTGACCTCATGCATAACAGAAGATTGTTGGTAGGGACCCAGGATTGATTCATTAATGTAGGTTTAGCCTGCACCTATCAGTGGTGCCCATTTGGCTGTAAAAGCAGACTGAACCCAACACTTAGCAGATCATCCAATGACTTTGAAAGGAGTAAGAAGAATGGCTCATTTGGACCCAGGCTGAAGGTAGAGTCTACCTTACATCTTCTGCCAGTAAAGGAATGCCAGGAGTTCCAAGACGGAAGATAGATCCCTCCCCTAAACACCTCCCAGGGAACAGAGGCAGATATTGGACTCAGAGGACCTACCTAGCAGTTCCAGAACTGGTACCCAGCCAGCACACAGAGTGCCCTGCTAGGTTCTGCCAGCAAACTTCCAAGGTGGGAAGTGCCATAGAGTATCTGAAATAAGGACGAGGCTGTTGCCTGCAAACTCTCTTTGGGCCATCCGCCTTGAAAGCACGACACAAGCCCTGCAAAGAAGCTTAGAGGAATGCCATACAAGCATCAACCAGCGTCCACCCTTTTAGGATATTTTCAAGACAGTCAAGTCCTCGAACAGCAAATCGAATGCACCACTGACTGTTGTCACGCCACAGTTGCCAGAGCCATCTGAGATGCCTCTACAAGCATTCCAGATCTGCCAACTAGCACAGAGACAATGATTCTTGACCCTGAGCAACCGTGTAGACCAGCCTACAGCCGTCGTTTGCGCCTTGCTTGCCGAACTGCCTGCCGCCTGTTACCAGCAGTTGTCTCCCATCTCAAACTCTGTTTTAGGAGCTGCCAAGCGTTTTGGAACCACCTTGATGCTGTCGAGCATCAAGAACTTTGTAAGCACCAGGTACATTGTGGTTCTGCCACCTTGGTCCTTCTCTGAAGGCCACTACAGACAGTTACGACCCTTTACCCCTTGGTGCTGACACCAAATACCCTTGAATAGTAAGACTGATTACTTTACCAACTACTCCACTTCAGTATCCAGAGTGCTTCCCTTTCCGTCATGAAACTGTCTATCTTCTGTGTTCCTTTACACTGTGGGTTGTATTTTGTAGTGTGCTAGTACTGTCTACTGTAATAATAATAAATTAGATATGTTTAATACAACCTTGACTGGACAGTACCTTTTATCATTGGGTAATAATTACATTTTTGCTGTGTTGTAACTAAACAACGATCCACGACCTTGCAGGGATAAGCATGCCATTCCGCCCATGTTACCAAGAATTGGACAAGGAGGTTTATAATTCACTTATGTTCCAATCTGTTCAGACCCCTTCTGCTGTACCAAAGGTGTGGGGCTGATTGATAGTTTAGAAATCGATATTCATCCCTGGACCACTGGTGCCCCGGAAGTTAATTTGTCACATTTGTGGCAAGCAGTTGGATCAGTTGGAGCCTTGCGCAAAGCTTAGTCACCCAACGATAAAAGTACTGTTTCAGGCAATGTCTCGTCACTGCTAGGTATTTGTAATAGTCATGTAGCTTGACATAGAGACTATAAAAGACATGACCAAGGATGTCCTGTGCGTCTTATGTCAAGAGATGGGACTTCCCCACAGCACTAAGGTTAATAAACCTGAGTTGCTGACTAGCCTCTAAGCTTGGGTCAAAGCGAGGGTGATTGGGGAGTAGACCCCAGGGGATGGGCTAGGCCCTGTGTACCCAATGGAGAAGACCTTCCAGAGTGGGAAAATGAGGATGACCACATGAGCAGTGTTTCTCGCCAATCATCCTGCCGGGTGCAAGTGTGGTTTCTCAACACTCGAGAGTGTCAGTGCGGACAGGGGCTACTGTGATATCCCACAGGTCCCTGGCTTCAGCACAGTCTCTAAGTGGCCCAGTACTTGTTCTGGCTGTTAATGAGGTAGCAGATAGGAAGCTCCTGCTCAAGGAGAGGAGACTATCACTAGAAGAACAGAAACAGCGGGACAAAGTCACCATAGAGCTGCGCAAGCTGGCGCTTGAAGAGCAGAAAGAGGCCAACAGATAAGCCTCTAGCAAAAGCAGCAGTAGTGGCTCAAACCAGAGTGCCCAGGATAAGCCCTGGTGGCACATCCCCAAAAACTTAGTACAGGCTTATAAAGTGGGGAAGGATATTTTCGACTAGGGTGAAGCGCTCAAGCTGGAACTCCAGCTGCAGGAAGTGGATGAGGTACTGTGGGGTGCAGCCCTGATGAGTTGCTTACAGATACCAGGGACTGATGCAATTCTTTAGTTAACCCCTGAAGAAAGGCCTGTTTATGAGAGCATGAAGGCAGCCTTCCTCAGGAAGTTCTGTAAAACCCCAGAACAATATCGCAAGAGCTTCAGAGACCTCGGAAAGAAAAGTGGGCAGACATTTGTAGTGTTCAGACACTTATTGAAATATCTGAGCCGGTGGGTGACTGGTAACATAGTTGACACATTTAAAGGGATGTATGATTTGATTGCGTGTGAGCATGTGTTGAGAAAAATGTGTGGTTGACCTACACCAGCATCTTGTGGACAAGACTATCAGAGAACCTAGGGAGCTTGCAAAGGCTGCCGACAGGTTTGTGAGTATTTGAGTCCAGAAAATGCTCAGGCGGGCACACTCAAACCAGAAGAGAGATCGGTGGACAAAAAAATTAACAAGGATGGGTAGGACAAAGGTCCAAACCAATTCTCTTCAAAGTCAGGTCCCCAAAGGAACGAAGGGAAACCCCCAAACTTTAATTAAGCCATGCACACCGAAAAAAAGAGCGCAGGCAGCACTAACACTGGGACACCTGCGTTCTCACCACCCAAAGGTTGTTTCATGTGTAAGGAGCTGGGCCATAGGAAAGCGGATCCTGCTTGCAAGGGCTTACCCAAGCAAGCCATAATGAATGGTGGACTTGTGGAAGAGGCCATCATTAGTGTGGGCCTCTCAGAGGAGGACTTCCCACTAGGCCAGGGATTGGCCGAATGTGGATTGGTTACACTGAGTGGGAACGGTACTGGGTCTCCAGAAGAGACCCCAATTCCCAATAATATTCAACTTTATCTAGGACAAGTGTATATCAATGGCCACAAAACTCCTGCGGTCCAAGACACCGTTGCCAGCGTCACCGCCTGTCACCCGGCAGTGGGTACAGCCAGGCCAGTATATTGCTGAGCCTGATTTGTGCCTAAGTGGGTTTGATGGTAAGAGTAAGTGCCCTTTGGCAGTAGTAGATTTAAGCTGGCGAGGTGAAACTACTTAGCGCAGTGTAGCGGTGAAAGACCCAATCCCTGTCCGATGTCTGTTGGGTAATGATCTTCTTCATTCCAAAATAGTCACAGTGGCTAGACGATCGAGGGCCAAAGAGAGCACCAGGTTGAACACTCGGACAGCCTTAGGGCCTGGAGTGCTTCCAGAGAGCTTGTTGAAAGGACTGGCTTGGCTGGTAGCCCCTAGTCCAGTTTCACAAACTACTGAGTCACCTTCTCCTGCCGGAGAGGGGCTAGTATCCACTGCAGACTCTACTTTGGTAGCAGGGAACTCAGTGACTTCAGAGTTGCCTGGCGAAGCACAGGAACTTAGGTGGAGCACTAGCTCGGCACAGGATCTGCTCAAGCTGGATGAGTTCGCATCAGCAGGGGGCCCAGGTCAGACTGACTTCTCCAAGTAGGACAGAAAGAGTGTTCTACTCTGGTGGGTCTGCAGAAGCAGGCGGAGGGGCAGGCTAAGGGTGAGGCCCCTGGAGTGTTCAAAGTGTACTGGGAGGATGGAGTCATGTGCAGTGAGCCAAAATACTCTGAATGTGAGGGCACCAGGAGGTTGGTGATTCCCCAATGCCATAGACAGTTTCTTTTGGATTTGGCTCACCAAATTCCTTTGGCGAGTCCCTTGGGAGTGACTAAGACATCAGAACCATTGTCTGTGCACTTTTACTGGCCACAGTTTGGCATAAACATTAAGGAATTTGTCCGGTCCCGCCCAACTTGTCAAGCTGGCAAGTAAGGTGGTGCCACAAAGGCCCTCTTAATTCCACTACACATGGTTGGGCGGCCTTTTGAGAGAATAGTCATGATATTGTGGGTCCTTTGGATCCTCAAACCAGCTCAGGGAACAGATATGTTTTGGTGGTGGTGGACCACACCACAGGATACACTGAGGCTGTCCCTCTTTCGAGCATCAAAGCCCCTGTGGTTGTCAAGGCTCTGAATGGGATATTCACCCATGTTGCATTCCCCAATGAAGTCGTTTCTGACAGGGGATCAAACTTGATATCAGCACAAATGAAGGCTATGTGGGAAGAGTGTGGGGGGTGAGGAAGACGCACATCTTCGAGTCTCCTATAAGATCTGACACGATCCGACAAGAAACAACAATTTGAGAACGTTCAGCGAGCCTGGGAGCACTGAATGATTTGATATGATATGATATGATATGATATGGCATTTATAACGTGCCTATACACAAGTGGTTCAAGTGCATCAATAGCAGAAAAGGCAACGAAGCGGGCGCAGTCCCTCCCGGCAACTACAGGGAAGTTAGAAGCAAGCGCGCCCCCCCAACAATAAAACCACCCAGGTAAAATGGTGCTGTGCGATCAGAACTAGCAGCTGTCGGGAGCGCAGACCTGATGAATACCCCGGGATAGCACTAGCCCAGACTGTAACCAACCTGTGTGCCTCTGCCCCATGAAAGGAGATCCCAGCGGGAACCAGGACAAATTGCAGGGAACTCCTCGAAGATCTGGCAACCCGGAACGCACCAGGTCAGGACACAGAGGACTGGTGCTGGGGGCTGTACAGAGGCGTGGTACACAAGAGGTAAACCCGACATCGGGTACGTTCACAGAGGACAGCACGCAATGCTGGCAAAGAGTCTCACATGCAGCACGTTAGCAAGCTCACTGTGGCAGGAGAGACAGGCAGCCTGCAAGGCATAACCTCCAGAGACGGGAGCGCCAATTAGTGGAGAGGAGTGGCATAAGATCATAAGACCACAGAAGTGTTCAGACGAGATAGGAAACTGGGAAGCGCTCGCCATAGATTCACACTACTGGCATGCACATTATGGTGATCTAGTGAAGTGCTTGGAAAACTGTAGGTGCCTACAGGCACTGACACGCTAAACCCAGGCGCTGCACACCAGTAGCAACTGCAAAAGTATCACACGCACCGGGAAATAGAACGTAGGAAGAATAACCCTGACCTGGGAAAGCTAACGGAAGTTGGATCAGACAGGCCAGGATGCTGGCCCAGAGAGGACAGATCAGGACTAAATATTGGAATCGAATTCCAGGTCAATACATCCACAGCGCACATGTCGTCTAAAACCGCCAAAGGAAAATCAAAGCAGCCCACCCTAGATACATTTGCAATAGCAGAAATGACTGCTCCTGATGCAGCCAATACCACATTGCAAACTCAAGTAGTGACGGAAACGTGGAATGACGTAGACCAGCAGATCCTAAAGGCTTGGGTTAGGAGCTCTATGCAAGTAATAAACTAAACTAAACTAAACTAAACTAAACTAAACTAAACTAGACTAGACTAAACTAAACTAAACTAAAGGCCTTATGGAGTATAAATGTCAACCTCCTACGTCAGGACGTGCAAGCACTTGCAGAGAGGACTGGCTCACTAGAGAACCAGGTGGCGGAAAACACAATGAGCCTCAAAGCCACCATGGCAGACTCCAACACTATGCAGCAACGTATACAAAACCTATAGGACAGAGTGGAAGATGCAGACGGGAGAGCCCGGCAGAATAATGTAAGAATTATTGGACTGCCGGAAGGCAAGGAGGGCTCAGACCGACATCGAATGTGGAAAACATGCTGTTACAAGAAGTTGGACCAGGCAACCTTAGCCAGGGGTTCACAGTGGAACGCACACACAGGTCACTGTTTAAGAAGCCCCCACCCGGGGGCACCCACAGGGCTGGTGATCACCAGAATAATGAACTACAAAGACAAGAAAAGATCCTGCCATTCATCAAGGCTGGGGGTACCATTACCAGAGCATCCTCTAAGATTGCTGCGTGCCCGGACTACACACTACAGGTGTAGTGTTGCAGGATGCATTTCCCTCCGGTTATGGTGAGACTATGGAAAACCAACCTCAAATACATGGTGATTTATCCTGCACGATTGAAGGTGATATACAAAGGCCGGTCTCTCTTCTTTGACAACCCTAAAGACACACACAAGTAGCTGGACACACGACAGCTGGCGCCAATGAAGGAATGACGGCCGCCCACGTACACAACAACCACTGCTGCCTTTGCATCATGGATCAGTGGCAAAGGGGCAAGCAATGCCCACAGACATTGTTGACCAGCTGAACAGACAGATGCCCCAGTCGTGGGCATCAGGATGTTAATGCTGCACAGGTACCCTAGGCACTAGAACAGGTATGGAAGCAAAAGTAGGAACAAACTCAAAAATCATCAGACTCTTGTAAAAAGCACAGTGCATCTTCCACCCTTGAGGATACACTCCCACTGGATACTAGTTTGAGAGTGTCCGCCTGCTGCACCACCAGCGCTGAAGGCTAGGACTGACCAGCACAAAAGTGAGAAGCGGGAATGCCTGAGCTAGTGTTTTGTAGCTGGGCAACAGTTAAACATTGAGGTGAAGTTGGGGGCCAGGGGTAAAGCTTTCAAGACACATGCACAGTCAAGCATGACGGACGGATGTTTACAAACGCACGGCTCAGAAGTAAGAGGCCATCACACAACAGCAATATATTTCAGCACCTACCATTGTCCCACATGATGGATGGGATAGGCTCAACACGCAAAGGTGCACAACCCGGGGATGCGACATGGCAGCCCCATACTAGACACCACTATGCACCCAGGTTTTAAGGTGATGACGTGGAATGTCTGAGGCCTTAACAACTACATCAAAAGAAGCAGGGTGATGCAATACTTACGTAGGCAAAAGGTAGACATAGTGTTGCTATAGGATTTACATCTTACCCGAGAGAAACAAAACGTGCTGTTCACGAAATGGCCGCGGCAAACGGCTGCTCTCCCTTTTCTGTATACACCAGAGGGGTCATGAATTGGATTGCACCCACAGTGCCCTTTCATGCTACGAAGACATTGATAGACACAGAAATCAGGGATGATAATAATAAATGGGTTCCTGGAAAATAGAGAGATATGCACAATGAACACATATGCCCCCAATCACAATCCAGCAACCTTTTTCTGCTCACTGTCTGCCAAAGTAGGGCTGTTTAAGAGCTGTGCATTCATCTGGGGAGGCGACTTTAATTGTGTTCGCAACCCGCGGTTAGACAGGTCCAACATCAAACAAACACACCCGCCCCCCAACCCCTGGCTAAAGCATTAAATGCATTGTTAAGAGCTTTTGACCTCACTGACATATGGTGGAGGTTACACCCGGACACAAAGGGGTATTCCTACTACTCTGCCCCCCATGGCCTACACACTAGGATAGACTATCTCTTCACCGGGGCTGAGCATGTGAGATAATTTGACGCAACCAACCTTAAAGCTAGAGCCTTGTCAGAGCATGCACCGCTCCTGGCCACCTGTCAGGCAGTCCCACAGAGAGCAAAGATCTCGACCTGGAAACTGGGCGGAGAAGCATTTTTAGATGAACCATTCAATAGACACCTTAGAGACAGTATCACAGACTACTTTGACCACAACGTTGGCAGTGTGGCATCTGCTGAGACACTGTGGGAGACCTTCAAAGTTGCAGTATTGGGGAAGCCATAACCAAATCGGGCGGGTTGGGTGCAGAAATCAACAGAGATCTCTGTGAAGCGGAAAACAGACTGGAAATAACAGAATGTAATGCAGGAGACCCCGATTATTGCCCAATAGAAAGGACCAAATTAAGACAGGAATGTTTAAAATACTGGGATAGACTGGGGAACCTGAGCTACACGAAATACATAGAAAAGCAGCAGACGGAGGCAGATAAACCTGGACGCCTACTGGCATGGTTTAACAGGTCAGATACAAAGAGGGACATGATACTCTCAGTCAGAGACAGTCAAGGAACATTACAAAATATGCAAAAAGACATTAACAACACCTTCCTAAAGTACTACAAAGACCTGTATGTGGACACGTCAAGAGCACCCCCCACAGAAATAGAGGAAGCATTGTCCCAAATAGAGCTCCGGCGTCTAGCCAAAGTGGGAATGGAGTCACTAGAGGCCCCTATAACCGTGGACGAACTGATTGCTGTAATAAGAGGACTCCTGACAGGAAAGACCCTGAGCACGATGGCTTGCCTGCCAAGTTCTATAAAGAGTATGCTAGTGAAGGCCCCCCCGTTACTTAGCATGCTAAATGAAGCATATGACACAGGTACCCTACCACTCTCATTAAGAGAATTGGTGATCATACCCCTCCTGTACCCCAATAAACTAGCCACAGATTGTGGCTCGTACAGACCACTGTTGATGTTGGACCAAAACAGCAGAATTGTCATGGCTCTACTAGCCAACAGACTTAAGCGAGTTATCACAGAGTTAATTCACGCAGATCAGACCGGATTTGTGCCCGGGAGGAATACAACGTGGAACTTGAGTCGACTTCACCATGTGATAGACTATACCCACACCCGCAGAGAATACTTCCCAGTAGCATCACTAGATGCCGTAAGATCGTTTGACTTTGTCGGGAGGCCGTGGATAATGGCAGCCCTGACAAAGTATGCAATAGGCCTGAATTTCCTCAGCTGGATACAGCTACTGTATTGCACCCCAGTTGCCAGGGTCAAGACCGGCAAGCATGTATCATATCAGTGGGTCCTGCAGAAGGATACCAGACAGGGCTGTCTGCTGTCCCCTATGCTTTTCATTATGGCCTTCGAGCCCATTGCTGTGTGCCTTCGAAAGGAATGCAAAGAGGCAGGCATATTAATACACAGAGTATGGCACCTGCTGTCCATGTACGTAGAAAACATGCCGCTATACATCCAACAGCCAGAAACGAACCTGCCATATATACTGGAAATCTTAGCTTTGCTGAACTCTCTGGTATCACGATTAATCGCCAGAAGTCATGCTTGTTTCCACTAGCAGGATTAGAGGTTATGAAGGCAGACACACTACCGGTTCTGGACATTAGGTGGAACACAGAAACATTCAAATACTTGGGCATAGCTATATATCAAGAGCCACGGACTAAACATATTAATAATACGAACCATTATATGGAAATATTGGGAACCCAAAGGAGTCACAACAGTGGGAGACCTATTCCACAGGGAGGAACTGATGGACGTCTGCACCCTCATTGAACTTACAGATGTGCATATGGGTCAACACATAATGCATAGAGTGTTGCTTAGGATGTGCAGACAGAAATGGCCAACATTTACTAGCCAACCAGAGACACACACAGTAGTGGAGACAATATACGACATTTCAGAAGGGGGTCATGGGGTGTCCAGATTATATGAGCTGCTCCTCTCGCAATAAGCCAGAACGGCATCAGACCTATGGCAGGTGTGGGAAACAGACTTGAATGAAACACTCACAGATGGGACAAAGCTGCAGGTTCTGTCTTACCACAAACGGGTGTCCAGGAACTCAAGGTGGCAGCTTATTCAATTGTACGGTATGCACTGGGCGTACCTGACACCCGTATACGTGTCAAAATGTAAAAATGCACAAGAGCAAGCATGTCCCAAGTGTGAAGATGTAAATGCAGATATATTGCACATGTTCTGGTCTTGCCTGAAGCTAGTGAAAAAAGACGTCTCACTGCCGCCTGCCTGCTGGGGAACTTTCAGAGACAGAAACACGTGGGGTAAATTAGCAAGATAAAAGACCTAGGGCCTCATTACGACCCAGGCGGTAAGTTACTGCCTGGGCCGTGACTTTACCACCATGGCGTAAACTACGTTTACGCCATGGTGGTTGGCGGACTTACCGCCCCATTCCGAGTTTGGCGGGGCGGTAAGTCCCCAATCCCCATTTACCCTTCCCCATTCCCATTTTTGCCCCGTAGGGCATAATGGGAGTGGGGAAGGCGTTAATTACGCCACCGTAAATTACGGTGGCGTAATTAACTCCATGGTCCCTTAGCGCCATGGATTTTAACACCTGCTAAAAGCAGGTGTTAAATCCGCCATGGCGCTGAGGGACCTCGTACTCAGGCGGTAAGGGTCGGCGCTGTTTACGGCGCCGTAAACCCCTTACCGCCTGAGTTGTAATGAGGCCCCTAGCCTATATACTGGCCAAATGAAGCCGAACAATGGGTGGAATCCCTGATGGCAACTCGATTGGGCAGCTGGTGGCGAGACCTGCACAGGAGGACGTTGGCAGAGACTTCAGTATAACAGGCGGCGGCTTGCCGTGGCCAGGGGGAGAGGGGAGAGGATCTAAAAGCATGGAGGATACTGATACAAGAGCTGTTTGCACCCCCAAGCGCAGAGGAGGGAAGTCTGGCCCTGGCGGTCAATCAGCTGGAAGAGACTAAATGTGTTTTTGCAAGAACCTAGAGTCTTAATTCAGACCAGGTACATGTGGCTGTGCACAATTTAATAGATGGGAGCTGGGTTAGGGAGAGGGGTTGTTCAAAAGTTGCAATATCCAAGCCTATTGAGATGTCTAGATAATACTGTATGTGGAATATTGCTTCTATATAAAAACCAATAAAACATCTTTAAAAAGAAAATGTGGGAAGAGTGTGGAGTCACCTACTGGTTCTCTACCTCCTTCCATCCACAAACCAATGAGCTTGTTGAGCAGTTCAACAAGACCCTGAAAGGCATGATAGGTGGCTTGGATGAGCACCTGAGGAGAAAATGGGATATTCTCATGCCATGCCTTCTTTTCGCCTACACGGAGGTGCCACAGAACACAGTAGGTTTTAGCCCCTTTGAGATTCTGTTTTGACACCCTACAAGGTCCCCTCAGTCTAGTGAAGGAGGGATGGGAAGGCAAAACCTCATACCCATCACGAGATAGACTATGTACTCGGCCTTCAGTCTAGAATGGCAAAGTACTTGGAACAGTCAACAAAGAATCTAAAGGCCAGTCAGGATCTGATAAAGAACTGGCCTGACCAGAAGGCCACAGTGAGAGTCTATTCTCCAGACCAGTGGGTGTGGATAATGGAGCCTGTCAAACCCAGTGCCCTTCATGACAAGTGGACTGGTCCTCACGGTGTGCTGGAAAACATCAGTGAGGTGAATTCTCTCATTGACGTGAAAGGACCTAAACAGATGTACATGATCTTTCACATCAACCGGTTAAAACCCCATTATAGCTGGGATGACTTGCTCATGGCATTAGTGAGAGATGGAAAGACTGGGGAGGAGACTGATCTCCTCCCAGACCTCTTGCACACTGAAGCCACAGATGGGTCAGTTGAAAGTGTCAACCTTGCAACAGACCTGTCAGAACAGCAACTGACAGACTGTCTCAGTTTGCTGGGACATTTTGCAGGTCTGTTTTCTCTGACTCCAGGTTGTGCAGATTGGTGCACTCATGATGTGGACACTGGAGACAGTAAGAGTACATCCTGTGAAGAGTTGAAGAGTAGGATTCACTGGATGTCCGATAAGGTCAGGGACATCATCAAGGAGGAAGTTTCCAAGATGTTGTCGCTAGGAGTGATAGAGCCATCCCACAGCCCCAGAGCTATCCCAGTGGTACCTGTCCCTAAAACTACCAGTAGTGGGAAGACTAAAGTTCGCTTTGTGTGGACTAGAAGGCGCTCAATTTTGTCACAAAGACAGATGCTCACCCCATTCCTCAGGCAGATGAGCTCATTGACAAGCTATGAGTACTTTTGACCTCACAGCAGGGTATTGGCAGGTCGTCTTGACAGATGTAGCGAGAGAGAGATCGGCATTCTCAACCCCGTAAGAACATTATCAGATCACTGTGATGCCCCTCGGATTGAAGATTGCCCCTGCCACTTTTCAGAGGATGGTTAATCAGGTTTTGTCAGGAGTGGAAAACTTCAGTGTCGCCTATTTAGAGGACATTGCTGTGTTCAGTCACACCTGGGAAGATCGTGCATCTCACCTGAAACAAGTGCTTCTGGCGCTGCAGAATGCATGCCAGACTATCAAGGCTACAAAGTGCCAGATAGCGCAGGGTACCATAACTTACCTAGACCACTTGGTCGGTGGTGGTAAGAAACAACCTCTGAAGCAAAGGTACAGGCTGTGAAGGATTGGGACAGCCACACCACACAGATGTAGGTGAGAGCCTTTCTAGATTTTACCGGTACTACTGGTTGTTCCTCAGAGCGTATGGGACCATTGCCGTGCCCCTGATTGATGTAGCGTCCAAGAAAATGCCAAAGACGGTAACTTGGAACCCTGCCTGTCAAACCTCCTTTCAGGATTTAAAGGGTGGATTGTGCTGGGCCCCAGTTCTGAAAGTGACAGACTATGGTCAGGAATTCATTATCCAGATTAGCAGCATTTTGATAATGAAAATGAATGATGGGAGATCAACCTCCGAAAATGTGTGAGGCCATTCTGCACACATTTTCTCTGCTCACTGCACAAAACACATAGTGATGTGTACTCCGGTAAGACACAGCCTACAGGTGCCCTCTTCCCCTGTCATGTTCAGCTGGAATGTGACTGCCATGGGTACCTCAAAGCATCTCAAGAAGAGGGAAGGTACCTTCCTCGGATTAAAATATCAAAGGCTCCATGGATCTGCTTTCCTATTGTAAGTCCGGCTGGTGGCAGTGCATATTAATGAGAGATTATTGAGGCAAGCCTGGAAGGGGCTTGGTTGCCAGACAGACATCAGGAAAGCAGGGCTAACACCCCTTTGGTAAGCAATGTGTCAACTTCAAGCTTATTCCCAACCCTCTATATGAAAGGCAGTGAATGGTATGTTTTGATTCATCAGTTACCATAGGCATCCCTGCAGAGCAGAACCCTTTCAGAGGGGAGAAGTATGTGATTCGTAGGGGACAGGAAGTCTGCTCTTGGCACAAACTTCAAGGGAGACCTGCACTTTAACCAAGAGTCACAGAGGACTCAGTTAACCAGAGAGATACATTGATCTACAACAGACAAGAAGATGGGTGGATCTTAGGTATATGTGGTCACCCCTTACCTTTTCTGTTGCTGAGCGTTCTGGTCCTGACCTCATGCATTACAGAAAGATTGTTGGTGGGGACCCAGGATTTGTTCATTAAGATAGGCTTAGCCTGCACCAATCACTGGGGCCCATTTGGCTTTGAAAATGGACTGAATCTCTCACTTAGCAGATCATCCAATGACATCAGAAGGAGTAAGAAGGACTCATTTTGATCCAAGCTGAGGGTATAGTCTACCTTACATCTTCCGGCAGTGAAGGAAGGCCTGGAGTTCCAAGAGGGAAGCAAGATCCCTCCCCTAAACATCTCCCAAGGAACAGAGGGATATACCGGACTCATAGTACCCGTCCAGCAGCTCCGGAACCAGTACCCAGTCAGCACACAGCATGTCCTGCTAGATTCTGCAAGCAAGCTTCCTAGGTGGGAAGTGCCAGAGAGTATCTGAACTAAGGACAAGGCTGTTGCCAGCATACCCTCTCCTAAACTTTGGGATGTCCACCTTGAAAGGATGACACAAGCCCTGATAAGAAGCTAGGAGGAGTTCCACACAAGCAGCAACGAGCGTCCATCTTTTAAGGACATTTTTAAGACAGCCGAGTCCTCGAACAGCATCCGGCTGCACTGCTTGCTGTTGACAAGCCGCCGTCGCCAGAGCCGTCCAAGACGCCTCAACCAGCGTACCAGATCTGCCAACCAGCACAAGGACAGTGATTCCTGACCCTGAGCCACTATGTAGGCCAGCCTGCAGCTGTCTGTCCAGCTTCGCTTGCCGAACTTCCTGCCACCTGATACCCGCAGCTGTCTCCCATCTCGAACTCTGTCTGAGGAGCTGCCACCTGAATTCTGTCGAGCATGAAGAACTTCTTAAGTACCAGGCACATTGTAGTTCTGCCCCCCTGGTCCTTCTCCGAAGGTCCCTAGAGGCAGTTATGATCCTTTGCCCCTTGGTGCTGAAACCAAATAACCTTGAACAGTATGACTGACTACTTTACCAACTACCCTCCTGTCATTATGCAGAATGCTTCACTTTCCTTCATGAAACTGTCCTCTGTGTTCCTTTACAGTGTGGGTTGTATTTTGTAGTGTGCTAGAACTATCTGTTGTAATAATAATTGTAAAATAAAGACCTTCAACCATTTTAGGCAGACTTGTATGGTTTATTACAGCTTCTTAAGTTCCTTTACAAGTAGTCACTTTGGTTACAAGTTACATGAATAGGACAAGCACACCGGCGGCCCATCACCCAGGCAGAGGGCTAACCAACTGACCAGGCTAGAACCTTCACCCATACATTCCAACATTCAGACATGACACTCCACATGACATCACAACATTCCTTCTGCACCCAGACAAGCCATACACAACACAAATAAATTAGATATTTTTAATACAACCTTGACTGGACAGTCCCTTTTATCATTGGATAATAATTGTATTTTCACTGTATGACATTGCAGAGATAAGCCTGCCGTTCTGTCCACGTAACCAAAAATTGGACAAGGAGGTTTATAATTGACTAAGGTTCCAATATGTTCGGATCCCTTCTGGTATGCTAGAGATGTAGGTCTGATTCATGGTTTAGAAACCAATATTCATTCTGGACTACTGGTCCCCCGAAGTTTATTCATCACACTTAGCACCATTGATTACTGCAACTCCTTGGGCCTCATTAGGACCCTGGCGGAGTGGGTTTCCGCCAGCGCTAATCGCGGCGGACCCGTCCGCCGTACTACGAGTTCCCTTAGCGCCATGGAGGTTTTCTCCGCCTGGTTTTACCGGGCGGAGAAAACCATGGCGCTAAGGGACCTCGTTGTTAATTACGCCGCCGTACTTTACGGCGGCGTAATTAACTCCTTCCCCACTCCCATTATACCCTATGGGGCAAGAATGGGAATGGGGAAGGGTAAAATGGGGATTGGGGATTTACCGCTCCGCCAAGGTCGGCATGGGGTGGTAAATCCGCCAACCCCCATGGCGCTATCGGCGGCTTTCCGCCATGCTCCGCGGTGCATTTAGCACCGCGGATTCCGCCAGGGTCGTAATGAGGGCCCTTGTATTTAGCTTAGCGTGGCTACTCGATTAATTACCTTCAAATCGTGCAGAATTCAGCTGCCTGGGTCGCTACGGTTCTTTGTTCAGACCTCATATTTCCCCTATTCTTCCATCACTACACTGGCTCCCAGTAGCCAAACAAATCCATTTGAAATCTCTCTGCATTGTGCACCAAGCCTTCTATGGAATCTCTCAGCATTGTGCGCTGAGCCTTCTAGGCAGAGACTCGGAATACATGCAGCATACATTCCTAAGCGTTCTCTACGTTTGCAAGATGCTGGTCTTTTTGCAGGTCCCTATATTCAATATATCACATATGGGAGGACAAGCCTTTTCTGTGGCGGCAGAACAACTCTGGAATTACCTACCACGAACCCTTCGGTTATTAAGAACCATCTGCTTTTCCATCGGTACTGCAATGCTCTTCTCTTTTAGTCTGATCTTATGTATACTCTTGAGTTTCTTCTTTGGGCTTGGTCTCTCTTCCTGTCCACACCCACTTAGCGGCAAGATACCTCTGGGCGAATGTTGCTCTTTACAAAACTCTTAACATAACATGACACACCACAGCCAATCCTGTCCCCCACACTACATCAGGTAGAGGCATGCATTGTAGAGACATGCTTCCCTTTTTGGGTCTATTTGACCTAAAACATTTGACCTAATCACGTTTGATCACATTTATTTTACATTTTATTTCAGTCAAAGGGGGTGGGCGGTTAATCTCCCGCAACTCACCCAGTTCGCCTCAACTAATCTATCTGTTACCCACCCCCATATATATATTTAATTAAATTTGACCGAAAAAAAGGTTACAGAAATTCGGTCAAATATTTTTAGGTCAATTATGCTAATACCATGCATCCCAGCATCGAGCACAAATACATCACCATGCCATAATCTCGCGTGTCTCTCCATTACCACCGGTGGACCACAGGCACAATGCAATGCAGGTGCTGTACAATGATCACCTGGTCCACATTTTCTTTACATGAACATTCATGGCTTGGGATATGTAAATGACAGCTGGTAAGTGAGTGTCAATGATGACAGAATGAAAATTGGCTGATGCCAGATGGCCACTTACAATATCCTGGCACATCAATCTACACATGTCGGCGGACATGCAAAAACATACAGAGGACATATAGAGGCAACACTTCACTTTCTGGATCAGTCAACGTTGGTTCCCCTCCAAGCCATATTGCTACATGCACACACACACCATGCTGCCAGGACAGCGCAATGCACTTGCAGGACACATCCACATGCACTGACATACTGGTGGAGAGATTGTGCTGGCCACATAACTGCACACGGTGGCTAATAAACATTTGCCACCGGGAGCACACCACCTGCTGTTGGTCTACCCACTGATACCTTCATTCTGTTGAACAATCCCATAGGACAGGCCCCACCTCAGACAGTTCTCGCCCTAACTCCTGCATCTCGTCATGCCACGGAACACAACACAACAATAAACCTTCATCCACGACCAAACTACCTTCATTGATCTGACCATCAAATCTTCACTGGCGCTGTACCTCCTCATCCTGTACCGAGCAATGCCTCCTCACACATACACACAGGCTAATCCCCCTCAAAGTGTTACACCCAAACCCATGCAACATGTCAAGTGGGCCAGGCCTTATATGAGAATGGACGTGGCAGCTACTACATATCTCTGTGCTACAGTCAGAATTAAAAATGACATGCCTGGGGGATCCCGACCCTGTGGCAAGGTTGAACAGCACACAAGTCGAGACCAATTGAAACCCATTTCAGTGGCAGATGAAGTTAATAGAAAATGTATAGGCGTAAGGTGGGGGGTTTTTGGGGGTCTCCCCCCACATATATATATGCAAACAAATGGGAAAAATGAAAAAACCTAATTCAGGCTTTTGATAATCAGGCTTTTTTCCTCTGTCTTTTCTCACAGATCCTAGTGACCCAATGAAAACCCACATCATTAAATTTGCTAATGCCGATCAGGTGGCGTATGGAAACAGGTGGCCCTCGCATGAGTCCTCAAATGAGCACACAGTCGAAAGTGTTGAGTACAAGCTTCCACACATGCCCACAAGTAGCCTGCCTCTCAACCCATAGTCGACAATTGACATATATCACATGTTCCCAGCCACAAACATGGACAGGTGAATCAGAAGAATGTTGAGGGAGGGGGGGGGGCAAACAAACACACATAAAACCCAGCACGCAGCCCATTGCACAGTCAATGCAGCAAATAGTGGCCAGCTGGTCTCGCTTTACTCACAAGCCAGGAACAACATCAAAGGATGCCTATCCCAGCACAAGGGAACATATTATCATTACCTTCACAGACAATGATCAGCAACATGGGACTAATGGGCCATCGCAAGGCGGCTGTACAGTGAAAGAAGCCATTTCTTGGCATGTGTGTGTCACAACAGATATGCACTGGCATGACATACCTATAGGCAAGGAATCAAACGGCCCAGAGAGGGTAGGACAGGAACCAGGTGGCCATTCGTTTCTACACTGCATCGCATGAAGTCATTAAGCAATTGAGCAATGATGTCGCCTTGGTGTCCCAGCTGGAAGACCTAGCCCTGTCTGTCCACTGTCTACCTCCAGAGCCCGGGATGTATCGGGAAGTTATGAGGCAACATGCCATTTGAATACACATCCATAGGCTCACCACAGCACACCCAGACCTAGTGTTTCCTAAATGTGGCCTCATTACGAGTTGGGCAGTGTGGGTGAAAGCAGCGGTGTTACCGTATATGGCCTCATTACCGCACAGCTTTGAGCTGGATGTAAATCCCCCAACTTTTTACCTGATTTCGACAGAATTACCGTCAGAGTAATTCTGGCAAAATGCCCCATAGAGTCCTATGGACTCAATATAAATGGAGACTAACACCACCACAGCCACTTGTAATCCGGCGGTAATACCGCCAGACCAAGTGGCAGTAACAATTTTTAAAGGTTGGTGGTATCTCAGCAGATTTACTGCAGAGATACCACCAAACCTATAATGAGGCCCATTCCCATTTCACTCACCTGCTGGCTGTAAACTGTGGGGACATATGATCCTGATTGGCCCTCCCGGTGCCCTGCCATCCTCTTGTGTCCTGAATATTGGTTGGCAAAATCATAGGGCAAGAGCACTGATTGCTTGGATGTAGATTATTTGAAGCAGCACTTGATTTCTTTTCCACGTCTACTTATTTCTCTAAATGTTGTCCATTTGTTGTCCTATTCTGTCTTGTTTTGTGGACACATGTGAATTATAATTTACATACGATTTACATATGATTTAGGCTTATGTTGCTTTACAATTGTACTTCTCCGACTTGATCTGATCTGATTTGATCTGATCTGATTTGATTTGATTTCATATCAATTTCTTTGCAATTATATTTGCAATTGTATTTGTTTTATGGCCTAATGCCAACCATGATTAATACATGATTTTCACTTATGTTGCTTTGCCAATATATGTTGGAATTATATTTTATTCCATTTCATTTGTTTCTATCCTAACTGCATCATTATACTTTTTGGTACCTGTATTGAGTGTTTGATTTTAACTCAACCCATGACGCTATTCCATACTGCCGATGCATGGGTGAATTCTGTACCCACCAAACAAATATATGCATTTTTCGGACTGGTGAATTAACATGGCGGCATAATGACACCGGGCATGTGATCTGATGTTCGACTTACCTCTAGTATTTTCGATTGATTTATTCAGTCTCTTTTTTGATATTATGATGGGTTATTAATTGCTTTTTGACATAATTATGGCTGATTCTATTGGCCAATGTTGTAATAAGCAGACTACTGAGATATGGCCTGATGAAGGACAATGCAGAGTCCGAAACGCATTGGCTCATTACGCATCTGCACGAATGAACAATTGAATAAATGTAGTTTATTGCAAAAATCACAGTAAAGGACTCAACTCGACAATTGACTACTTTTATTGAACATGAACAAAAAACTCTGAAGTTTTGAATGACACCACTCGGTGGATCTTTAGGCAGTGTAGCCCTCACCGATCGTTAAACCGCGTTGGTCCTTTTTTTTCTCAGCCTGATTCTTGTGCCCGGCACAAAAGCATGCGTCAGAGGGTTTGCACCCCACTGACACATTTCCTAAAACAAAGTAAAGAATCTATGAACAAGTTACTTCGAAAAAAACAGACGAAAGCAGCAGTGCCCACTCACCCACTACACAAGAAAGTCATTGGTGCTCTCAGAAGAGGGACTTCCTGAAGGCCATGGAGCTCCCATTGCAACCCATTGAGTGTGTAGCTGTGCATTGTGCATTACTGTTGCACAACAATCATGAATGCATGCACACCCACACTGTGTGAACAGGATGTCATTGTTCTTGCTGTCTAATGGCAAGATGCCACATACACCATGAATTTATTATAGAAACACAGGACTGTGCCCTCTCAGGGGATACCGCCCCAAGTTCTACATGTGCAGGCCACATGTGGAAAGGTAGCACTTCTCCAACCAAGAAGTCCTTGACCTTTTGAAAAACGGTGCCTCGTGGACAGCCCAATGCAGGATCAGAAGCTGTGACATGAGACCACATGACGGATGAAAGGGAAGGAGTGCTACATGCGTTCAACTGTGTCTGCGTGAAGGAATGAGGGACGAAGAGTTACAACCTGTCCCTGTGTGTAGTCCATAGACATTGGAGTCTATCAAGCATCCCTTCCTTGCAATCATTCAATGACTGCATATTATGGTCACCATTCGCTGACAGCCCTGACCTTCCAATGAGGAACCTCCTGGATCAACCTATTCCCACTCCCATGGCCAGAGTGTGGCATGACGCAAAATATGCACGTCAGGGGCCATATCACTGCTCCCATCTGCACTGCGGGCATCGCCACAAGTGCAAAATGGTCGCAGTGGCTACAACAGTTTGGGTGGAGGAATGGCCATTAAAGGTTAGATGCACCCCTTCTATTTTGCACCCATTTATACCTGTTCTAAATTACAATTACACTGAGAACAGAACACGCATGTCACTGAATGTCCCTGGGCTGAGCACCTGGCTTCGCACAGAACATTCACTCAATGCAGTGTAACATCGATACACCCTTCCCTGTTCTGTGTCCGTGCACATGTGATACGCACCTTATGACAGCATGTATGACATTCACTGCACGAACATACCCATTTCAACATAGGCACTTGTCCATGAGAACACATTGGCTGACGTTTAAATAAAATGCAAATTTCACTAATGTTACCAATTGCACGCTTTTGTATCCCCACATGCAATTTTCAACATTTATGAAGCTGAATTTAAATGCGAAGGAAAAAAAAAGGCAAAGTCACCTTTACTCTTCACTTTTGCACTCTGTTTTTGTAAACGGTAAACGCTACATGTAAATGCAGTAGCGTTCATTCACAGATTCTTATGTCACCCACCTGCTCATTAGCACGTGCAAATGCAAAGTGGATTTCATAGGAATCCATTGGTTTCACGCCTTCATGAAAGTCTCATACATGCATAGAACTTGGTGGTCTTCCAAGATGGAGGAAGAAAGCAAAGTGGAGATGTATATACCGTGCTATTTTCACCTCCTATAACTTGGGAGGGCACGTGCATGCACTGCAGTGTACAAGTAAGGTGTGAATGGCTAACGTCTTGTTTTACGCCTTACATTTGCAAATCATGGCATTTGAAATGAACCTCCAATGTGTAGAAAGGTAGACATGGGCCTATCTTCCCATCCACTCTCCTCTCTGGCGATGGGCATCTACTCCAGTGAACAGGTGCTCAGTGAATAGATGTTCACCCTTGGACACTCACAACAGCGGAGCCAACCAAGTTGGGCTAGTGGACACATGGCAAGAGTGGTCTGCACTGCATTCATATGCACGTTACCTTTCATTGCAAACCAAGAGGTGATGGCTGGAAGGTTTAGAATTCATCTTAAACCTCTGGCAATTGCTCTGTGCAACCCTCCAGACCCTCGTTCTCCGCCTTCCAAGCCATAAGACAAAGGGGAAAGACCATATGCAAATCAGGATTGATCCCACCCCCAAAGGGCAGTTGTGGAGAGCAGTACAATGGAAGGCACTATATTGTAAACGGGAGCACAAAAGAAGTGTAAATATATATGGGGAGGCAGATGGAATGCTAAGTCAACCAATATGGAAGAACTCAAACATAATGCCACCTTGGCAGGGGGAGAGATTTCGGATGTACAAATACGAGGAAGTATGACTGCATTAGACCCCCACCCCGGCTGGAATCACCCACCAACACTTCCTACATTTCCTCCTCCTTCCCCTCATCAAGTGGGGGCTAATGCCTTAAAGGGGTGGGGAAGGAGGATATGGAGAAGTGTGGTGTCTGCAAAAACACCCCACCAGCTGAAGGGAGGGAGCCCCTAGAAGGATAAGTTAAGCGGAGGAATAGATCCGGAGCTGAGGTTCTCTATCGAGGAGTGTGGTGTCTGCAAAAACACCCCACCAGCTGAAGGGAGGGAGCCCCTAGAAGGATAAGTTAAGCGGAGGAATAGATCCGGAGCTGAGGTTCTCTATCGAGGAGTGTGGTGTCTGCAAAAACACCCCACCAGCTGAAGGGAGGGAGCCCCTAGAAGGATAAGTTAAGAGGAGGAATAGATCCGGAGCTGAGGTTCTCTATCGAGGAGTGTGGGGTCTGCAAAAACACCCCACCAGCTGAAGGGAGGGAGCCCCTAGAAGGATAAGTTAAGCGGAGGAATAGATCCGGAGCTGAGGTTCTCTATCGAGGAGTGTGGTGTCTGCAAAAACACCTCACCAGCTGAAGGGAGGGAGCCCCTAGAAGGATAAGTTAAGAGGAGGAATAGATCCGGAGCTGAGGTTCTCTATCGAGGAGTGTGGGGTCTGCAAAAACACCCCACCAGCTGAAGGGAGGGAGCCCCTAGAAGGATAAGTTAAGCGGAGGAATAGATCCGGAGCTGAGGTTCTCTATCGAGGAGTGTGGTGTCTGCACACATGGAATCCAAAGATGTTTCTGGACTGCAAAGACACCCTCTTTCACCTCACAGAGCTCGGCTCTCATACTCTGCAATACTCTCCCTCAGACTCTGTGCCTCTTTCCTTATCTCTGCCCTTCCTGCCTTATTGCCCATGCTGCCTCTTTAGCCACCTGAGCCACCACGCTGTGCCTGAGGCAGGCGATGGTGATGAGAAATCTCCTCTGGGTAGCTATCTAGGGTGTCCTCAGGCACAGAGGCAGTAGGGCAGGGGGACCAGGAGGAGGCTTGTGAACAACAGCAGCCACAGGCCCAGATCTTTGCGAGTCATGTGCTCATGCCATCAGTTGCAGCAGCTGCTCCTCCCCTTCCTCATGCTCCACCTGCTCCTCCTCCACCACTCTCGGTCGCGGGATCGCAGTATCCTGTGGTGGTTGGGCCTGGGCTCTGTACTCGCTCCAGTGTTGTGTCTTCCATCCTAGAGGCTGCAAAAGACAAGAAAAGGGCTAATCAGCCAATGTGTCCTTATCGACGACACTTCAAAGGTAACCTTAATCACTTTCATTGATGACATATTGACATGTGGATCATGGTGCCAATAGCATCAGGTCACACCTGCAAACCACCCATGCTGACACCACCCCACAAACTGACACTATTGGTCATTTCACCTTGCACATGGTATATCGAGTCCATGCAGGACGTATATGCTGTGTGTACCACTAATGCACTGTTCAACAATTGTACTACTGCCATGCAGGACACCTCTGTTGGAGAGGCAATCCCTGCAAAAGAGGGAGCTCCCAAGGAGCTATATTCTAGCATTCATTCTGTGCTTGAAAGTATATGTGGATTTCCCATTTCTCAGAAATGTGTTGTGATGACACATATTTAGTCACAAATTGACTGAATATATGGACGATGATCTCTGTACATATTAGCATTTCCTTGTATGTATGTCACCATCTTTTAGGCAATATTGTTTTAGGGTTCCACACTGCTTGTGACTTATAGCAAGCTACACATAGTCACATGCACTAAATGTAAAGGTATAGCAAGTGACTCACACTATGGGCCTCATTACGAGTTGGGCAGTATCCTGGAGGTAAATCCACCAGAAAACTGCCCAGCTGAATTACCATTACTGTCACTTGGCATAATTACCACCAGATTACAAGTGGCGCTGGTGGTGTAATTTGCTGTTATAGTTTATCCCAAATTATGCTGATATGTTGGCAGTGAGTGGCAGAATTTACCGCCAGGATTTTCCTCGAGGTAAATCCTCCACTCCATGCCCAACTGTATAATTTGGCGTAGTGATAAAATTGGTGGTAACTGAGTTACTGCCAATTTGGCTTCTTACTGCCATACTGGTAATGAGGCCCATTAATGTGTATTGTCTTGTCTTTAAGATTTGTCTATAAGTTCAAAGGGCATTCTCATCAAGGGCACCTTTTACAATACATTAGTGTTTTGATGTGACCATCCCGTCAATCTTGAAGTTATGACTGTCACCAGGGATCATGCTCAAGTAATTGTTCCAAGTACTGAGAAGGGTAGCTAACATGGCATGGCTGATACACAGTAACAGTGTAGCGATCCAAAATATGATGCCCGAGAAGAACAAATGAGGATCTGTGCTCATGTCATAGTGTGGGCACTGTACGTTAAGGTTGTGTGTATAAGGATTGTGTACCTTTCTTTCCTAGACTTAGAAAAGTATGTAATGATGGTGAACATCTATGCACTACAGACAATACATGGATGCATGTGTCTAGACAAATGTGGTGTGTCACATCCTGTATGTATCGCCTCAAAGGGTCCTTAGCACTGCATGTACTTGTTGGATATTTTATAATACAGACAACGCTTAAAATGAATAAAAAGAGTAAAGGCCTTCCTGACAAGAGTGGGAGAAAGAATACAATGTATAAACATTGGTGCTAATCAGGGATTTCTGCTGTTTGTCACATTACAAAGGGACACCTGTCAGATGTTGGAAAATAAACTGTTGAAATAAATTATTTTCAAAGCCAGACTACGTAATACCAATGTACAGGACATGTTTTCTTTCAGCCATTGTGCAACTCATAGAATATATCTCAGAAATGTATTTCCATCAATGCCTATCTTGAACATGTGTTGTGGAATGCTGCAAGCCATTTCTTTAAAGCTTACAATAGGAATTTGGAATACGAACAGCATATGTAAATATGATCCCATTAGAGCAAAAGTTACATTCCAGTCAATGTGATCCTTTATATGATGTGTTCCTTTATTCTGCGATGTTAGTAATTCATTCAAACTATATTGTTTAGGATAGGAATGGACATGCTATTGAATTTTGCTTTGCTGTGTGATGTACATTGAAAGGACAGGAGTGCCTTTAAGAATGAAGAAATGAAACCCATAAGAGCTCGAGTGGAAGAACAGAATCAAATTGCATTTTACATAGCGATTCGCCTGTGTAGGCATACATTAAGAGTTCAGTGCCTCCAGTCAGAACTGGATAGAAAATAATTACAGGTTATAGCTAGGCCAGATGCGTTATAGGATTTTCTGAGATGCTCCTCCATTGTATTCAACGCATGCTTTCAGAACTTGTGAACAATGTAAATCATCTTAAGGCATTCACTCATGCCTCCAGGCCTTGCTTTCAAAGAGATGCCACACTCTCACATAAACTCATAAAAAGTGGGTTGGGCTTGAAAGGTTAACAGATCCAGTCACAGGCCTTCAGATGCATGGCATTAGCCAGCTGTTTGGATTAGTCAAGGTTAAAGTTCATTGAAGATATGTACAACCAAGACCAGTTACTGTGAATAGTGGTAATATGGAAAAGGAATATTTAGGTGAATATTGTTTCTGCCCTCTTGTGGGGCACTGCTTCAGTAACACACCAAAGAAATTCCAATGTCTTTACATGAACAAAAATCGCACCTTAAATGTCTAAAAATGCAATTAAGCATTGCTATACAAACTCTGATTGATATGAGATTTTTTGCTATGTTTTAGTTAAACGTAAGCTCTATCAGAATCATGAAATGGAATTATATGTTGTCATATTGGAAATGGCTTAAAAATGGCAAAAACATATGAAATTATCAAAAATAATCACAATTCAATACTTGTATCAAGGTAGCATGGATAAGTCAGTAGCTAGAGCATACAAACAAAAGTAGATTCTCTGTCACGATTCACTCTCATTGCTCTCCTTCCTGACATTTGGGGGCATGATTTGGGAACTGTTTCAGATTGGACTTACCTTCTGACCCCTTCAACACAATACTGTGCTGATTTGGGATATCAAAAGGCCTATTTTCCATTTCACTTCCCTTCTGGATCCATTTAAAGTTTTTGGCTAGCCAGTATTCTTTGTTATTCAAGAGACTACGCGTCCCTGTATTCCTTACACACTGCTTCATCTCCAAGGTTGGGTGGAGCGTAAGGAACAGCAGTGGCTGCAGCTGCTAATAAGTACCACACCGAAGGTGTGTGATTGTGAGCCAGTTTTAAAAGCTTCAGTTTGCTTCACTCCAACATTGGTCATTGTTGCAGTGTTCCTGTTTGTGACAGGTCCCTTGTACCTTGTGCCGGTTGTTATGCATAGTGTCTAGTTCCTAGTTTCTTATTTTTTGCTCCCGGTTTTCGAAATTAATGTGTTCATCAGTATTATCTGCTTTATGGATTCCCTTTATGTCTGCCTCTGTTTCGCAGTAAGCACTTTCCAATGCTTTCCTTTTGCTGTGTACCCTTTTGTCTGTATTCTTTATTCCTTTGCCATTTTCTGGATTCCTTGCCTGGGTGAGCAGGGGGAGGTTTTGCACTTGTAATTTTGTTTTCCTTGCTCCTGTTCCTTTACTTTCTCCTGGGGTCTGATCATGGTGTTCCTTTGAACTTCTATCTTTGTCCCCTATTGATTGCTAGGTGTAGTGTGCTGTTGTATCCAGTTTCTACTCAAATACCTATGTTTTCCTCACTATTCTTTAAGCACTATTCCTACCTGTCCCTTGTCGGAAGTCTTTTGTATTATGTGTTGCTCCCTTTGCTGTTATAGCCTTTCTGAGTCCCTGTTTGGTCAGCAGGGTTTGTGGGATTTGCTGACATTCCACGTGGTGTTTCTCATCCTTGTGAGTATTGTCTTTAGGTTACCATATGCAATACCATCAAGGGTGTTAGCTCACAGATCCTGTTATTGCTTGTCCTGTATGTGGGTTTAGCTCTGAATGTGCTTGTGACAGCAATTGTGGGTGAGGAGCTTTCCAACTTTTTTTGTACTCATAAGGAGCTTCTAGCAGAACACAGGCCGTCCACCAGCATTACCTAGACCAGGAGAGTTTTTACAGATTGACGAAATGCCAAATGATTCTCCATAACCTGCAACTCACGTGGCAGTGAGTTCCAGAGCTTGTTGGCTGCTACTGAAAAGGTGTTGCTACCAATACGTGAATTTCGATCCCTGGGAACGGTGATAACAGCATTATCCTGTGTGCGGAGCACACGGCTGGGGACATATGGCCAGGGTTGGACTGGGCCGAGAAAAAGGCCAGGTCACCGAAAAAAAAGTGGCCCACCCCTCGCCTCAAAAAGGTGGCCCACCCCCTTGCCTCACAACCCTTGACCTCTGATGCATTACCGGAAGTGAAGTCGTTTGACCACACCCCAAAGTTACATCCTGGGAAGCGATGAAATACGACCTTTCACCCCTTGACAAAACAGGAAGTGGCATCAAATGGCATTGTTCCTAAGTACACTACGAAAAAAATGGTTATGATTTCACTAATGTGATATAGATTTCATACAAGAATGGATCACAATATGTATCATTAATATCTGTGTGTATGGATCCATATTGTCAAATTACTGTGAATCCAAGCAGACGTCCAAAGCAAATTATATGTTATTGTATAGCACTTATGCTTAAGCTCTTTTTTATAGAACAAATATACATACAATATCACCCAACCTGTGTTTGTACTCATTTATTGACCTACGAAGGACGAAAGGCCACTCCCCAGGGACGATTTCTGCCCAGCCCTGGGCGGAAAGGCTGAGGGGCCAATCCGACCCTGCATATGGCCAGAATTTCTGTTGCAAATACTCCACCTCAGGCCATAAAATGCCTTGTCTACTATGCACAGACGTGAAAGAGAAATTGAGGGTGCACACCTAGAGTCAATTAGCTAGGAATTCAGTAAAGTTAAAGATAAGAGTTAATAATGCTTGAGGGGGAGGAAAAATGGCCATGGCACAGAGCCACCATAACAAACAAGCACAAGAAAAAGAGGATCCAAAAAAACGGAACCCTCTCGTCCCCTGCACACCTTCAAATCCTGTCACTAGATGGTTAAGTACTTATTCAACTTTGTTTTTTAGAATATTTGCATTAGTAACCAATTAGAAGCAAACAACGCTTTATGCATTTCATACAGATGGTCAATGATTTAATCAGAGAACACATATAACAGAGAAGGTTAAGCTCAGTGTGGGTGGCTGACGCGTTTCCAGATAATTATCTGTTCTACATGAGCCTAAAGGTTTTGAACTGTAGATAGATAATGTAGGAGGGATAAAAAGCTCTGTAAGATTTTGTGCATAGAAGGCCGATGGGAAACATTAACACATGTGGTGTTGCAGTTTTTGGTGAATTTGCAATAACTTTCACATTATATATAGACCTATTCAAAGCCACTGAGTAACACGTATTTGATAATCTCCATAACAGGTCATGCGGATATCATAATGATTGAATATCTGGCTCATGTTGTGTGAGACTTTATAGACTAAATAATTTCCTAATAAATCTGTCAATGCAGTCAATGCATGTTATAGAGAATAACTACAGTATAAAGCTGAGGGAGCCTTCTGACTCTTCAATCGTCTACGGTGTGTGTAGCGAAATCGAAATAGTAGAGGAATACGTGGGCGAGCCCTTTTTCTAGCAATAGCTTGTAACAAAGCAAACTTTCATCTCTTGTTCGCCTTCTTCATGGAGTCCTGCAACCAGGGATCAGGGATTAATTCAGATATGGCTGAATAATCTCGAAATGGTGTTAGATTATCTTGAGATGGTGTTAGAATTACAAAAATGGACTCACCTTTGTATGAAAGATGGAGTCAGAATGCGTTATCATTCAAGATGCACCGGAAAGGTGTGCAAGGGCTTCAAAGGATGGAACCTGGACGATCATTTCATCAAGGAATGTTTGAACTAAAGACATACTATAGAAATTACAAATGAGATGTGTGAGGAGCAGGTAGAAACCGTAGAGAACGGTGTGTATGTACTGCTCAGTTGGTGTAATGGAGTTAACTCACTTGTTCATGTATCATTCTGTGAGAATGAAGGTGCCTGTAAATCTGTTCCAGCGGTACAGATTCTCAGCATCCAGTCGTTCCAATGAGGTGGGCTTCAATACGGTGTCCGCCGTGTGGGTTACTAATAGTAGCTGTTGCTAGGGGGAAGACGCCAAGAAAGCAGCGCGCGCCTCTCACGATAGTAGTTCGGAGTATTCATGGTTGTTTAAAAATAAACAACGGACTGAATTCAATGGCGGATGTATGTCGCTCTGTGTTGTTGACGGCGGAATCCATTTTGGAATGGAGTCTTAATGTTTGTATCCATATTCACAGGAAGATGCAAAGAAGGGAAGCAAAAACCAAGGAATAAGTGCTATCGGGCGTGTGCAAAATGTGGGTCTTTGGCGGGTGGATAATTTGGTGAAATAGAATCAAAATAACAAAGTGGAGATGTAATTAAAATGGAACCAAAAAAACGGATAATGAAATCAAGTGAGATGCAACTGGTGATGCTTAGGATACAGCAGGAGAGGAAGCTAGTTACTGTTGTAGACTGGTTATATTGGGAGATACTCATTATGTGTTCAAGGTGGCTTGGAATTTACAAATAATCTATATTGGAAATGGGCGCACAATCGTCCAAAGACTGAGGCACAGATCTCATGTCACAGGTACATACTGTGTCTAGTTATACATAGAAATTATATTTGCACAAGGTGTAAACATTCTGAAGTGCTCATTCGCACGTGCTAAAAACCTAGATAAAAGCCAATGCTATTGATGTTAACATCTGATTTAGACAGAGTCAAGGAATACCAACAGTCAGAAACACCAATATATGGGCAGTATAAGGTATTCATGTCCATTAGTTTATTTAGTCATTGCCGTCAGAATAATAAAATAATAATAATTAAATGTGGAAACAGAAGGTGCAAGATGTTTAATGATGGTGTATATTAATGGCTGGAGTGAAATTCAGACAAAACATTTAAGTGACAATTCTTTGTTTAACCCTTTCGGGAGTAGTGTGTCCAAGTGATGTATCCAATACTTTTCTCTACGAGATAAGATTGCTTGATAGTTACCACCCCTGTGTGGTTTTTTGATCACCTCTAGGACCTGAAATTTAAATTGAGCCACAGTATAGTTATTTTCAAAGAAGTGTCTTTCAAGCAGTGATTTAAAGTTTTTGCATCTGATGTTAGACATGTGTTCAGTTAATCTTTCTTTTACTGGTATCGTAGTTTGACCCACGTATAATTTACTGCAGGGGCACTTGATAGCATAGATAACTCCTGTGCACATGCAGGTTGCCATAGGGCAGAATGGGGGTCAGGAGCATAGTTGAACCGGCACTGTTAATAACGGTGCTGGTGCAATCATGAGTTCTGCTCGCAGGTGCCGGCCTGTCCGCCTGGTCAGACCACGCGTGCAGTCCGGCACCAGCAAACAGAACTCGTAATGTGGCGGAGAGGTAACACATTCGTAATGAGGTCCCATGTGTTAATATTTCACATTGACCTTATACGCACAAATTCTTACAGAGCTTATATTCTCTCCTCCATTATCGATCTACAGTTCAAAACCTTTGGGCTCATGAAGAAGAGAGAAATATCTCAAAACGCGTCAGCCACCCACACTGAACTTAACATTCTCTGTTATATGTGTTCTCTGATTAAATCATTGAGCACCTGTATGAAATACATAAAGCGTTGTTTGCTTCTACTTGGTCACTAATGAAAATATTCTAAAAAACAAAGTTGAATAATTACTTAACCGTCTAGTGACAGGATTTGAAGGTGTGCAGGGGAGGGGAGGGTTCCATTTTGTATCCTCTTTTTTTTGTACTATGCACAGAGACTTGAACTGGATGCGTTTCTCAATAGGGAGCCAGTGAAGATGGCGAAGAACAGGTTAAATATGAGAGAGAAACAGGGAGCGGGACACTACTCGCGCCGCTGAGTTTTGTAGAATCTGGAGTCACCACAACAAATACTTTGCCTGAGCCAAGTACAGAGAATTATAATACTGCTCCACTCAAAACAAGAGAGGCAACCACAGGAGTGTGAAGATGAGAAGGGATAAACTGGAGGACTTTCACCAGTATCTTAAGTTTAAAATGCCTAGACTGGCAGATAGCAGTCACCTGTGTGTCGAGAGTAAGTGAGGCACATAGTTTAATACCAGGATCCCTCACCACTAGAACAGGGAGTGGAACTGTGCCACGAGAGGCAGGCCAAAAATCAGGAGTCCAGAGCGAAAGCGTGAAAGGGGGACACACCACCAGGACCTCCTTCTTGTGCTCATTCATGCAATGTCAATTATCACACACACACCCACTCCCTCCAGGGACTCCCGCAGCTGAGGCGCAGCCTTCTGTTGATGGAGATCAATACGAACAATTGCCTGTGTATCATCAGCATACAAGTAGCACCGGAGGCTGTGGGAGTGAATGAGTTTGACCAAGGGCTGAATAAACACATTAAACAGTGTAGGGGACAGGGCGGAGCCCTTGGTTACCACACACGAAAGAGATAGAGGAGAAGAATGGAAAAAGAACAGAGAGTGAGAGTCAGTATGCCCAGTTAAGAAAGATTCAAACCAGGCAAGTACATTGCCAGACAGCCTGCTCCCTTCAACCGCGTAACCAGGATGAAGTGGTCAATGGTGTCAAATGCAGCTGACAGATCTAAAAGTATCAGTGCACCCACTGCACCCTGACCGGAGCGCCGGGCGAGATCATCTACCACCAAGACATTCTCTGTTTCTGGGCCAGGGTGAAAACCAGACTGTAAAGGATCAAAGAGCCCAGATCGTTCAAGAAAAGAGCTAAGTAAAGGTGAAATCCATGACTCATGCAATTTCATGGAAAAAGAAGCAAGGAGAAAATTAGAAGGACCAGCAGAGTCAGGTGAAGGCTTTTTAGAAGAGGAATCACCAAAGCATGCTTTAAGTGAGAGGGGATGATGCCATAACTGCATGAGTGGTTAGCTACTTGCACAACCCTTGGGCGGTCTGATGAATGATATTCTTCATAATTGCCAGGCGTATAGGGTCAAGGAGGGAAGCAGACTTCATTTCTAAGGTAGCCCCCACTATATTGTCAGGGCTAAAGATGGGAAAAGTGAACCACACTTGCATACCATCAGACACTATGAGAGGATGCCTACTCATCGACCTGAGGCCGCCAGAAGTGGCAATTTTACTTCTAATGTCAACAATTATTTAAAAAAAGAACTGAGCCACAGAGTCACACAGTGACTGAGAAGGAGCAACCTCGGACTGGACACTAACAGATGATGAAAGTGAGCGCAGAAGGCCAAAGTGGTTACTGCATATCCCTTTTAATATATTTGTATTCTAATCACGCTCTACTTGCACATCCTGGGCTTTAGTGTACATGTATCTTGGTTCCTGAGTGCCTGCTGTTTTGCCACAAAGCTATTCACTCGGTCTTCTTGTGCACATTTCCCATGCCATATTCACTGCCTTTGTCCTCTAATGACATTGGGCCTCATTACGACCCTGGCGGTAGCCGTGCAGGTAAAATCGGCACGCTGCCGCCAGGTTTGTTGCTTTCCTGGTGCCCGGCAATGGGGAATTACCATGGCATTACAGTCCCGACGGTCCTGGTAATTCCCCATTGCTGAGTGCCAGAAATAATTACTCCCCATTACCATTCGAGTCCCATAGGACTATTCGGGAATGGGAGGACGGTAGCACCGGCACTGTTAATAATGGTACCGGTGCGACCATTAAGGTCTGCAAGCAGGTGCCTTTCCGCCTGCCAGGTCAGACCTGGCGGGCGGAAAGGCACCCGCTCGCAGAACTCAGAGTATTGCGGTCCGGTAACAATGGTGCCGGTAGCTTACCGCCACCATTGCTACCGGACCGCCATACTCATAATGAGGCCCATTATCTTTAGAAAGAGCAGCAGCCCCCTCCTTTTTGTCAAGTGGCTAGGAAACCTTTATGCTAAAAGTAGGGGTGGGATAAAGGCCTATAGGAATAACATTCCCATAGGAGGGGCAGATAGAGAAGGAAGGGTGGGATATTGGGTGAAGAAGAGACAGAAGGGGAAAACACTGTAGAATCTAGAACCCAAGGACTGATTTAACCAGAGGAAAGATTTGTCAATTGAGAGAGGAAAGCTTTAGAGGTCCATAGAAGGATGTCCAGTCTGCGCGGGGGACATGACAAACTAGCCACCTGAACTGAGGGTTTGCTGATGAAATGATGCTTAGCTGACTGGGCCCCTTGGCTGTTTTTCCTAAAAGCAGAAGTTGCATTTTAATATGTAAATCAAAAGAAACTCCTACCCATTCCCCGAAATTGTCCATCCTTGATACAGGTCATAATCTGGGAAGGTAAAAGATGGGGAAAGCAAAAGTGGGTGCACTTTTAAAACTGGAGCAATGGTGCTGATAAATGCACACCCTGTTTCCTCATTAATATATCAAATAGAAAGTGAGATGTGGTTTATATTAGGTCCATTGCACTTTGCAATGAAAAACGAAAAAAAATATTAAAACATTTTAGCAGCCAGTTTAAAGTGGGATTGCCTTGGTAAAGTTAACTATTAGTGTAGTAGTTTAAACTGTTGCAGAATCAGTCGGTCATAGTGCCATGCAACTATTATCACCTGGAATGATATCATGCAGTTAATGCTGCCAGCAGAGACCATAGTACATCTGGACACTTGTGCAACAAAATGCATGCTGAACGAATTCAGTCTATTCATTAAGAACTGGTCAAAGTCCAATTGCTCTGGATTCCCCTGTCTGTCTTTGCCTAGGCAGAGTCAGTTGCCATGTGGGAATGTTAACTAAATATCTGTTACTAGAGAATAGTACATTTCCAGCCCAAAATATAAATAGACTGGAATCCTTACATGCAGGAACTTCTAAAACCTTCCATGCTTCTGGATAGAAAGGAATCCATTCATGTGTAAGGAAAGCCATACACACAGACACATACATAGCAATACATCAAGGAAAAACTCCTGGTTTAATGAGCGTCACATTTACATGTCTATAGATAACTTCACTCACACATGCAGGAAACACAATGTACATGTGGGTGCAGAATAGGAGATTTAGGTTCCTGAAGATGGTATTAGTGAACGCAAGCTTACACGAGCCAATGCAAACAGATCTCTGTTTGCATGTAAATGGCTAAGCACATAGCCATATGTTAGCCAGTGGCTTCTACATTGTAAATATGTTCACAATTGGTGCAAATCCATGTTTTGTTTATTGATGTAATTTTTCTCTGGTGCCATATTCGTCTTGATGCTGGAGAGAATTAAATGTTTAATCATATTTGTATTGCGTACAATATTTGGATCTTTGCAATTACGGCAAAATAAAAAAGCTGAATCCGAAAATATTGATTTTCTTTTTCTTCTTTTGGGCCAATTATGTGCGGGGGGAACCTATGGAACACGAGACCGGGTGCCTCTTGCCTGTGCAGACATTGTTGTCCATGGAAATAGCATCCTCTCCATCAGACTGTTGTGCTGCGTCATCTGATCCCCAAATATGTCCTGTACCTCATGCCGGATGGACTCACAAACCTCTAAGGTCTGGTTGGCCTGTCTTCCCTGGTCCGTAGGTGTCTGCATGGCCTGCCACTGCTGCTCCAGGGAAATGATTACCCTTTCAAATGGACCCAGCATGGATGTCCTTGAAGGTTGGACTGCCTAGTGGGGGTGACAGCTGCGGCAGCAGGCAGGTCTATTGGCATGGTTTGTAACCATGATAAGGCAAGGGGTGGAGTATGAGGACCCCCAGTAGTGATGTGCACGGAGTCTCCACTTGATGAGTCATCTGCTTCCAGTGCCCGCGTAAGGGGGGGTACCTGTCCTCTGTCAGGACCTCCAGGCTTTCCTCCACTGCAGTTTGGGCAAGATGGAGACCCACTCACCTTGGGCTAGGTGATGCAACATGCAGCAGTACTAGTGATGGCATCTTCCTTCTCCTCCTACTCATGATCCATAACCACAGCTCGCTGGATGTGGATGTTCCTCTGCTGTCCGTCATCCTTATCACTACGATCCATGGTGACAGCTGTATCCAGTAAGATAGCTCAGCGAGTGGAGAGCTCAATGCTGCCATCTGGCCATCTGAGCATGATCTGCAGGTCGCAGGTTCGAATCCCGGCAAGGTCAACTCAGCCTTCCAAGGTCGATAAATGAGTACCAATTTCGGTTGGGTGATATTGTATGTAAATACGTGCTCTGAAAAGCGCTATAGATTAAGGCACTATATAAATAACACATCATTATCCTCCTGGTGTTTCCTCGGCGAGCACAGCTGGAAAGTGAAGATATAAAGACTCATGTCTGCGCCTCACACTTCATGATTCTAGTGACATGGCAGGTCATTTTGTTGCTCCTTTGCCTCTGAGAATGTGACATGATGTAGGCACAGCCACTACTGCACCTTTGATTGCTCACTTTCAGTGCATTTCTGGTGGCAGGCATGATTGCATGTGTCTACAATTACAGATGAATGTCTACCGTGGTCCAGTCTGTATGGATTATATAAGGCATGACAGTGGTGGCTGCAGTATTCATGTACCATGTTCCCTGGCCTGTGCTTGATGTTCCCTCAGATGATGTGTGTTGTGTCACTCGTATGGACATCTGATCTGGCCATATCTTCATATCTCATACATCAACTTCTGGTTGCATTCAAAATGCCTTTTCACTTCTTTCTGGGTATTGCACTCATGAATCCCTGCATTGGTTGTGCATTGTATGGCTCGATGCCTGTATCCTGTGAAGTGGAAGAGGGGAATGAGTGTTGCAGTTGGCATGGCAACCTGAGCTCACTATCATGCCCCTGGTACAGGCTGGAGGTACATGGAGACACTCCAATGGTGATTTCGCCTGCACAGATGCCTGTCGGTATTGCAAAATGTGGCAGGCTATTGAGCAAACGCGTATGGAGCACGATTGTGGGGATGGCAGGTTCACGACAATGGGCCCTCTATGTTGCCCAGCTATCCTGAGGGGGGCTGTCATTACTCATAGGGGCACATTTGTGTCTTCATTGTTTCCAGGTGGATGTGACCAATTTACAATTGTGAAATGGGCAGGGGTGTGAGCTGGCCATGTGGGCAGTTATTTGAACGGTCATGTATGGCTCTGGCACATGGCACAGGCCTAATTGTGACTGTTCAGTCCAATAGTAAGGCTCGCCATGAGTGGCTGATGCTGTGGAGTTGTATGTCAAGAGAGGATGCAATTGCCACAGAGAGGGTGAATGTGCTTGATCCGCACGTGGAAGCAGTGTGATGTTTGAGGAGTGTTTGCTGTCACATGCAGGATACTTACTCATAGTTTCGGGCACACCTGGACAAGTACAATACAAATGATCTCATGATGGTCTAATTGTTCATATGGCCATCCATGTGATCAATGACACCCTGTAGATGCATGACATGGTGGGCAGGCAGAGCGTTGCCAGTGTAGTACGTATTCCTGTCTTTCCCTTGTCTGTTGTTTGTTGGTTGTTTCTACCCGTGGGCAGGGTGTCTAAGGTATGTGCTTACAATGGCACTTCTCCATAATCGTTGCCATGGAGGTGTGCAATGGACAGGCCTATGTTGTCTTCAGTCACAGTGATGTTTATTTGTTCTTTTGCTGTCTCCTTGATTGCACAGAGTTATAGGACTCTATTGAAATGGTGCCACAGATTTCATCGTGTGCAAATGATGACACCTTACATGGCTCATGTTTGCCTCCCTGGCTTATGAGGGCTGTGTCTGATATCTTCAACATCCATTGTCTGGCTTTCGCATGTGTCTTGCAATGTTTCATGATCCTCACGTCACATGTGTGTAGTTCCAGGTGGCAGCACCCAACCCATCATGGGGTTAACATTTGTCTATCCATGGGTGATTAAAAAGTGTGCTTATGTAGCATCACCTGTTGATGTTTTCATAGGTCCTTGTGTTATCTGTGACAGTTAAAGGCATGGTCTAGTAAAAATGTTTATTGTCCCTACGGGTCGGCCATGTTTTTTTAAGCCTAAGTGGCTCGATTTTAGAAAACTTTCCTATGGACCTTACCCGAGTTTTCGTCCATTAAACGCACGCAAAAACAAGCACCAGGGAGCCGCCATTTTCTGATAATCCTATCTTTTCCCCAATCGCCCTGGCTGACCTGCTTTTGTGGCACTAAATCAATTCCCCCGCCCCTGAGCCTGACATTATCAAAATATTCATATTCCCCGCCTCTCCCCGTGACGTTACTGTGCTGCGTAGGCAAACGCGCCCAGTCGTCTTCTGCGCGACTCCACACAGAACCCGGAAACCAACACAGATCAACTCACAACACAGCGCGCCACAATTCGGAATATGAAACTGTACTTTAAAATGAAACAGCAACACGGTACATTTGGTAAAGTACATTTATTTGACATTAAATGTTTAGAGAATATTCAGCAATTGCCATATGAACTCCGGAAGCCATTTGTTTTCTTTTATCTGTATCCGCAATAACTGTTCGTTTCATCTTGAGTCACGCGCTGTTCCTTTATGGTACACAGGGTGTTCATTTTCGTAAAAAGAATCACTTTGGAAGCACGGTGAACCGCAAGGCTGTTCCATCAACTAGACACTAGTCCAGCCTAAAGGTTGTTATGTTGCTTCTAGCCACTAGTACAGCGTAAGGGCATGTGGGCCCTTGGCGATCGTCCCATAATATGGTGATCGTTCTCCAGTTGTTGACACGAAGCTGCAGGTGTCTGCTGAAGAATCCATCCGCCGGTGTCTCAAACAGATGGCAGTGGCAGAATGGGATCAAATACCTGTTATGAAAACAAAAAAATGATAATTAGTCTCACTAGCCGAACTTCATTAATATATCTCATTTTATTTATTACGGCCGATCAGAAACTATTTGCTTGCAAGGATAGTTAAATGGAGTATGTTCGTCTCTAAAATCAATGCGAAAAGTAACGAGATAAATCGAGGCCAACACACAATGATAAACGACAGTCTACATGCGTGAGGAATGATATTATATATGATATGGCATTTGTAACGCGCCTATACTCAAGTGTTTCTAGGCGTGACGAAGCAGGTGGGGAACAAGGGCAAACAGACAACGATCCTACTAGGCCAGGTGTCTTTCTGATCGCGTATGGGGAAGGGCTGTACATGGTTAGTTGAATACAAATTAAATAATAGGGCCAGCTGGTGGCAAGTGCAAGGTAAATGCCGGGAGAAGGGGCTGAAGGATACAGAGACAGTCTCGTAGTGCAGGTAGGCAGTGTAGGGAAAAGTGGCTGGGCCAAGGACCGAGATCGGTGAGAACAGTGGACCTGCATGCCCATGTGCCCACTACGAACAGTTTGACTTGTTTTCCTAGCTCTTCATTCATTCATTTATTCATGCATCCATTCATTAAATCTTCATTCCGGTATAAAAGCGTGTAAAGATTTACTTACATTATATTTGAAATTTCCATTGTGTCTCTTCGTAATGCAGTCTGTAAAATGGACCGTGTTCTTGACAACGATTTTTGGTATACTGACCTAAAATGAAACTCGGTCTAGTTTCTGAATTTTCTGCCTTATCGTCTCTTACGTTATTGCGCACTCCCTTCAAATGTAGTTCTTTCAGCATGGTCCCTGTCTCAAGGTCAAAAAACAATAGATCCTTATACTTCCAGTGCGACTTGTGGGCCTCATCTGGGCGTTGTCCTTCGCATTCTTTATTTGCAACATCACGTAGTATAGGCATCTGTGAGAACTTGAAGTTTAGAATCCGTCCATGTAGTGCGCCTAAATGTGCAAATGCGAACTGGCTTCTCTCCCAAATGCCACGGCCCGATTGGCTGGCGCGTTCTAAGTGCCCCAATTTTGTCCCCGTTGCCTGCGAGCTTTGCAGCCCAAATTGAGACATTTAATTTTTGGTGGAAGGTCAGGGAAAGTATAAAGTACCACAGGAGTTGAGTCAAAAGTGAGATTTATTGTTTGTTTGTTTGTTTTATTATTTGCAATACGCAAGCCTCCCCTCCGTTAACAGTGCGCAGCATTTACATTTACATGAGATGAGACATGAGAAAAATATATACATACACATATGTGAGGTGAATAGAGAGAATTCAAAGATGACACCCAGCTTGTTCGCCACCCATGATGGTGAAGGTAGGGGTTAGGTTTACAGGTACACTGTACAATAACATTTATTTACAAAAAGACAATCGTATTGCAATTATTTAAACCGGTGGCAATGGATCACTGCTCTGCACAGAAACGTCCAAAATTACATATCTGTGCTTCTCTAACACAGCAACAATAAGGCCTTTCACAAAGTCGAACTGCATTTCATCATAGACTGGTTTGATCACCCATTGCTTACTTCGTTTTGAAAACACCTTAGTGTAGCGAGGCATCCTTACTTTACCCCTAGTCCTAGATTGTTCACGTCCGACATTGCTGTTATGGGCCAAGACCGCTAGTAGAGTGCGATGTTTCATGCCCCGAAAGCTAAAATGCAAGCGCTTTGGCCTGTACTTTAGGCACATATTGTGGAACACCTCCAAATCTCCTGTGTGACAGAATTCTGTCAGTCCTCTCAAATCTCTTGATAGAGTTTTGTCGAAAACAATCTTCTCAATGGCTTTGTGTGTCGGTGAAGATGGAATCAACCACTTCTTCTTCCGTGCCTCCTCTGGGGACAAAGGGCCATGTTCACATTGGTGGAAATGTTCATTTGCTGTCCAGCGGTGAACGTTGGTACAGTGGTGCATCAGTGACCGCCATTTTTCAAGTAGTATTTCCACTGACCCCTCACAAGTTTTTGAGCTCCACCAAAGATGGTTGGTGATAGAATGTGACCACTGCAAAATACTTCCAAAACCTTTTTTTTTCCCTGCAGCCGAGAATTTCTTATTGATTGATTTAGCAAGATGCCATACGTCAAATTGATGTTTAATATGTGGGAACTGCTCTCTCATTGAAATGTGTCTATCCGTGGCTATGAGGTCGATGTGCATTCCCCTCGATTGCAGATATTCCATTGATTTTATAAAACCTAGTTTCTCCATGGCCACTGAGGATGTACATTGTGTTACCTGCATGACCACCAAACTCACGATTTTCTTACTATCCATGTCCTGAAAGTGGTAGGTGCAGTACTTGGCAGAAAATCCAGGGCTGTCGCACTGTCCATCGCCGGCTAGCCTGAATCGTTTGCCTTCGAATGTACTTGCTAGAGACAATTGTTCAATTTTCCAAGCATCACTAATGGCCGGAAACAGATAATCACGTTGGTATATGTAGTACAGCGCTTTAGAAATGAAATGGAGACCCACAAACTGAAAGAAAGCCTCTAACTTTCTAAAACTGGAGCCACTAAAAAGTGATGCAGCTGCACACAGTAGATTGCCTGCTGGCAGTTTCCCCAGCATCGGTTGTGCAGACCATGAGAACCTATGATTTAATCTACAGGCGGCATTTATTTTGACGCTGCTGCCTTTTATTTGACGAGTCACATTAATCAATGGCTTCCCACATACTTTCCCTCTAATGGAATGCACACAATTCAGCATACTTATAATTTCCATCAAACAACTGTCGAATACAATGTATTTGCTCTCTTTCATTAGACTGTCATCCTGCGTCAACGTTGTTTCGACCTTTGACATTGTGGAGATTTCAACACATTGGAAAGTAATATCGCTGATATCAAGTTCTGATGCGTCTATGGATGCTGCGGCTGGTTCATTCTGTGTCATTTCAACATCTATTACTTCAACATTGATGGGAGAACACAACAATGTCGACAGGTTTTTTGGTGGCAAATTTTTGGCGGGTGTAGATTGTGTAAATTGATCTGCAACTACTTCAGAGCTATCTTCAATACATTCAATAACATCTTCTTGTGGTGGTGCGGTCGCACTGTAGCTATGGTCCAATGCAACTTTGCTGTAGTCTCCAAACACAGTTAATTCATGTTCTGGCTATTGGACATGAGCATCTCGAGCCTGAACACGCCTCGCCTCAATTAATAGTTCCTCCATAGTGTACACGGTCTGGCAAGCCAAATCTCTCATTCGCTTTACTGTCTGTGTGTGTATAGTGCTGACACCCACGGGTAACTGGAGGAGAGATTGGAAAAGGGATGTTCAGTTTAAACACAAGATGGAGTGTAGTAGAATTGACTGGAAGAAAAACATAAAATAGTCCCCAGCACAAACATTTTTTTTAAAGTTATGAACTGTTTGTAACTAACCTTTTATTGTTTTTTTTTCTTTGCAACTTTTTTGACTCGACCTTCAACATCTGCACGATGTAGCTCCGATTCGTTTCCGCATGTCCTCCCTTCGTCTTGCGCTGCAACGACTATATTTTCTACATGGACTGCCATGAATGGTTGTATTGGAGAGGAGGCATCCGCATCTCCCTGAAACACAGTACTTGCATTAGTATGCTTTTCAATATTGGAAACATAACACACACTTGGGGTCGACGGCACAGGTACATATAAAGAGATAACCACAAATGATGCATTGTCCAAAAGAATCAAGGAAAATCCAAATATGATCAAATTTCATCGACTTATTTCAACGATTCCTTTACATCTGCATCATCTAAATGAGATGTTGTGATTGTGATGGAAGCTCCGTCGTCTCCCTGAAACACAGTACTTGGATTAGTATGGTTTTGAATATTGGAAACATAACACACACTTGGGGTTGAACGCACAGGTACATATAAAGAGATAACCGCAAATGATGCATTGTCCAAAAGAATCAAGGAAAATCTAAATATGATCACATTTCATCGACTTTTTTCAACAAATTATTTACATCTGCATCATCTAAATGAGATGTTGTGATTGTGGTGGAAGCTCCGTCGTCTCCCTGAAACACAGCACTTGGATTCGTATGGTTTTCAATATTGGAAACATAACACACACTTGGGGTCGAACGCACAGGTACATATAAAGAGATAACCGCAAATGATGCATTGTCCAAAAGAATCAAGGAAAATCTAAATATTATCACATTTCATCGACTTTTTTCAACAAATTATTTACATCTGCATCATCTAAATTGGATGTTGTGATTGTTGTGGAAGCTTTGTCGTCTCCCTGAAACACAGCACTTGCGTTAATAGGGAAGAAAGTATAGCAAATGGAATCACGTTATATGATCACGCATGATGGAGCTGTCATTATCCATACCTCGTGCTGCTGAAGAATATCTATGGATGTTGCAAATGTAGTGCGCACTTCCAAAAGCTGTTGCGCCGATTCGTATACTTGAATGTCAGGCTCTGCATCAAGTGCAGGGGGTGACTCTCCATCAACTGCCTGAAACATAGTTTGTTTTTGTTTTTGTTTGTTTATTTGGTATAGCGCAGAAGCCAAACCCGCGAGGGTAACTGGGCGCAGGCAGTACAAGGATACTTGAGAACTTAGTTGCAATACAAGAAAAGGTTATACAGATGAGAGGAAAGCATATACAGGCAGTACAAAATACAGAACTGTAGATAGAGCAGGTAGTCTAGCGACCTGTAATCTAGTTATGCACATCCGGGAAAAGTGGCGGTGAGGTACTTGCATTAGTGAGGATTACAATTGTGAAAACATAACACACACCTGTGGTCGACAGCACAGGTATATATCAACGGCTAACCACGAATGAAACATTGTGTAGAACAATCAAACGACAAGAATTCCAGCTCTGATGATGACGCTCGATGGAGCTGTCAGTATCCATACCTCCTGCTGTTGAAGAACATCTAGAAATGTTGTAGATGTGGCGGACGCTTCAGCTACTCCCTGAAAGACAGTACTTGCATTGGTATGGATAACACTAATTATAACTGAAAACAAACACCAGTGGACGATAACTAAGGTGTATATTAATTGGAAAGCAGTAACCAAACATTCAGTAAAATAATTACACGATAGAATAAAACTATTACTTGACATGCATAAAACAAGTATGTAGCGGATTAGCCTAGTAAGATTACCTGATACGCGCTAGAAGTGGTTGATAACTGCGACCAAGTCAAGGATGTAGAATGTTCTTGCTTCAGATTCAAGGGATAGTCAAGAAGTTGTAAAGGTCAATTAATGATTGATAATGAAATGCCAATATTAAAAATAGCCATGTAAGGCGACAGAATACTTGAAAAATGCTCAATACAGTACAGTTCCCTGGCCCCATATATATATATACATTGCGTTTGTGGGTTATGAAATCGAAAAAGAATATATTGATAAATGTCATTATTCAAAAAACTATACACTCATATCAATATCGAAATTATTACAAGGGATAGAACACCTACAATATCAATTAATCCATTCGGCTACCTACACACTACCGCAAGGCGTAAAGCTAAATCCGGACACTTGACTCACCGGTGGCGGAATGTGGACGAATATAGTGGGAATAGCATTTTCGCGCAATTTCCGTGTCGTTCGCCGTTTATTCTTCTTTGTTACCCAAGATGTTGTGTACATGTCCAAGGAAAAGTGCCGGCTGCAGATGCGGTATCGATCACCCCTCTTGTCCTGTAAGACTTGTTGGACTCTACTTTCCAGCTCATCCAGTGGATATCCCCAATGTCTGACCCATTCTCTTATTCGATCAACAGTTTTCGGGAATACATACATTGTAGTGCCTTCAGATTTAGCATGTGTCTCCAAAGGGCAACCGCTAATCGAACAGGCAGGCATTGTTGATAAATCTGAAAAGTAAATATCGACATTATTATACAATCTTCAAGAATAAAGATTTGATACAAAAGTAAATGAATCATACAATGATCAATGCAAGGTTTGTCTTGGTCGCAGGAACTATACCAGTTCATTATGTGCGGCTTAGTATTTGCATAAGTTGCAGAAATGTATAAATGATGTGACTAAAAACTGAACATGTGACTCATCCCTTGGATGTTCTGTATTGCACCAGAAGGAAACATGCTTACATTATAGACTGGACCCCCGAAGGGTGCAATCGATGACAATAGACACAGATGAAAATAAATAGATCTATTGATAGCATAGCAATGGAAACTCAAGTCAATAGCAATGAGACCAATGAACCTAGCACTATTGTGTACTCAACTCGTAAATAGATGGAAATTTAAAAATCTGCGAAATATGACTAGGATACATGGCCTTACCTTGACCAACAAACAGTTGGATTCAGCAAGCAGAGCAGTATGTTGCAGGAGAATAGGTGGGTGGCCACAGGTAGCACACTGATGGGTTTGCTCTAAGCGGTCACAGAAGTTCACGGATAGCACGACGACGAGCAGATTAGCGTAGATCTCAGTGGTTGCCAGGTAACACGTTCAGGAGTTGACTTGCAAAGCACAAAGATGTTCTCATGAGACATATCAAGTGGTTTATAAAGTATTAGAAACAGGGGTGTGTTTGTGAATGAATGACGTATGTATGTCGTGGTTTTAGGGGGGCGGCCTGCTTCAAGGGGAGGCCTGGCTGGAGACACGGGGTCTGAGGAGGCCATGTGACCGATGGCCCCTGGGCGTGGGACACCTTTTGAAGTGCACATGTAGTTTGTCACCTTGGCCGTTTGCGCCCCTGACAGCCCCCCATGCCAGCGGGCATCCACCGGTGCGAACCGCCTTTGATACAGGGGAGTGGGATGGATGGGCCTGGGGCGTGCAGATAAGGCACAGGAAGGCTGCTGAATGGAGACACACTTATGTGGATTGCAGGGGGGCGGCCTGCTTCAAGGGGAGGCCTGGCTGGAGACACGGGGTCTGAGGAGGCCATGTGACCAATGGCCCCTGGGCGTGGGACACCTTTTGAAGTGCACATGTAGTTTGGCACATTGGCCGTTTGCTCCCCTGACGGCCCCTCATGCCAGCGGCCATCCACCGGCGCAAACCGCCTTTATATCAATATATAGTATATCGCCTTTATATCAATGATAGTATATCGTGCTTATCAATAACAAATGCCACATACCAGAGATACTTGTGAGCACAGACCCACACTTCAACCGGTGTATTATAGTGGTCAAGACCCTAAGGCCTGTATAATCCAAAGGTAATTGTTAGTATAGATATATGTGACTTTTATAGAGACATAACCTACTGAAAGACTTTGAACAAGTGTTATTTAGTGCATGCATTATCGAGAATATGTTATGTTAGCTTAGATAGATAGTGACCACCTTGCTTCACAGCGACCAGACCTTCACCCATTCGGAGCACAGATGTCTGACGTCCATCCTTGAACGGAGACACACTTGATTCATTTAAAAAATCGAGACAACCGTTGTTAAAATATATGTGGTGTTTTATTTTGTATCTTATTTTCATGATACAAAAATACAAGACTTTAAAGATTATACAGGTCAGGTTGCAGCACAGCGAAAGGAAATCCCCTGTACTGACTGCTGTCACTCGGGAACGTTTCTCTAATGGCACGAACGGCACAGGCGGGTATCACTCTTCGAACGCGGTGTCCAAGCCTCCCGTGAAACCACCATGTAAAGGAACGATAGGCGAACAGCCTGTACCACCTGTGAAAAGGAATGAAACAAACTGTTTTTAAATGACCAAGATAAGTTTAATAAAGGTTTGTTGTCAATGACAATTCTTGTAACTAATGGCATTTTACACGGACAAATGCTATCTAGACAATGCACACTATTGAACGACTTACATGCGTTACAATGAGATGTAGAAGAACATGAAATAGGAGTGGCATGACAAGCAGAGTATACTTACTCGTTACTCGGATTACGAGGACGAACAGTTGCGCGAAGTTTGTGCATGAGCACCATTATTATTTTCAACACGGCCCGTGTGAGGCAGGCTGCCCTAAAGTCTGGCAGCTCGGTGATGCATTGCGGTCGTGGCTCGCCTTCCGAAATGTAGGCCAGGCATCCCGAGTTTTCTCGGCAGCAGCAGTTCTCGTCCTCAGTTGGCATTAGCTCGCACCGATTGCATGTGCACCAGGTGGAGACGCCGTCCATTCGACTAGGCCCAGGCTCTTCATCTGTTGATTCGGCCTGCCAACTGCCGTCCGAATCCCCATCGTTTTCCCGTGCTTCCCTTTCCAGTAGTTCCTCCTCGGTATACTCGGGCTCGTACATGTAGGGCATTATTGTAGCCATTGTGTGTTAAACAAACTAAAATAATTTATAGCGGTGGTACTGGTATCTGTTCACACGGGCTACAAGCGGCGAAGGTAGCTGACCAGAGCACTGAAACGAGTCACAGAATACTCAAAGTAACACGGAGAGAGGAATGGAATCGAAAATCTGCTGCTGTGTGTTGTGAAACTGTCTTTTTATACTTATTGAGGAAAGAGGCGTCCTGCCATTTCCATGGCGACACGTCATTAGCTGAAGCGCAGCGAATGTTGACACGAGACGTGCTTTGGCGTTGGGAAATGGGCGGTACGAGTCTGCTGATGACAGGCTCAGGGGCGGGGGAATTGATTTAGTGCCGCAAAAGCAGGTCAGCCAGGGCGATCGGGGAAAAGATAGGATTATCAGAAAATGGCGGCTCCCTGGTGCTTGTTTTCGCGTGCGTTTAATGGACGAAAACTCAGTTAAGGTCCATAGGAAAGTTTTCTAAAATCGAGCCACTTAGGCTTAAAAAAACATGGCCGACCCGTAGGGACAATAACATTTTTTACTAGATCATGCCTTTAAGCTCCTAGCTATGATGGTGTCATTCTTGCCATCCATAGATTCGAGGTGTGGGTGGGAGTTGTCTGCTGGGAAAGTGTGTTGCCCTTTCCAGCTTGCAGACACCAGAGGGATGTTGCCATTAGCATGTCCATTGGACGACGTGAGGGTCCAGTCCCTTGCGGCTGTGTATAGAGGGGGAGTGTGAAGGACATAAACTGTGAGGTATGCATGTAGAATTTGGACATACACTTAAGACGTTCCTCTCCCCTCATTAGGGCCGACTTGTCCTGGTGGTTTTGGGCAATATGATCTCTCTTCTATTTCTATTGTTCCATCTTCTTACCATACTCACATGTGGGTATGTGTGTGAGTTTGTAGCAAGGTATGGTACATGTAACTGGTGATGTGGCATCCCTGCTAAATGTGTTTCCACTGCACCTGTGCACCTGGTAACTGTTCCCACATATGCATTGGAATGTATTTTACTAGTTGAAGGGCTGTGCATGTGTGTGCACATGGGTCATGTCTGGTGCACCTTTGGTTGTGCACTCAATTGAATGTAGTGCTTGGAGAAGTGGTACAGCCTTGCGATGAAGTCAGTTATGTATTCGGAATGCAACATGTATGCCAACTCCTGACATGATCCATTTCTGATCCCAGATGGCTTCTCTCTCATTCACAAGGGACACTTGGGAACATATGAGTAATGGAGGATATGGGTGGTGTTGTGGGGCCCTTAGACCTTTGGGGTGCATGCACGGTCAGGTTAAAGGAAAGTGTCCATTAATGGGTGAGGCTGCTGGCCCTGTAAGGGGACTAATGATGGACAACAGACTGGGTTCCCTGTGGGCCTGCTGTGTGTGAGCTACACAAGCTTGTCAAAGCGTAGCCAGTTAATACTGAGAGGGTGCCTGAGTGTGAACTGTTTGCAGGGCTATGTGGAGCTTATTGTCAAGTTGAGAATGACCCACGTGTGCCAGCTGCAGGGTACTTTCCGTGGGGGTGTCCAATGGAAGCTGTGCTGTGAATATGTGCAAAGAGCGTCATATATGATGGAAGGAGTAATGGAGAGGCACTTGATGCTTTGGCGAACTGGAGACAAGGCACATGGCACACACAATCCCTATGTTATGACTGTGCCTTATGTGCATCCTTTGTGCACATTGTGCAAGGATGCTGTAGCACTGTCAGTGTCTTTGTACTTTATTGGATGTTGTGCAGCACCTGCTGTCCTCTGACACTGTGATGTCTAGTTTTCGGGTAGATCTGTGATCATGGAGCACACAAATGGGCGTGACCTGTGTGACATTGTTGATCTGTTGGCTTCGTGGTGGTGTGCATTGTGTCCATATCCTTTTCCTGCAGACAGGAGCCCTTTGGGCAGACATTGTGGGCGGCTTCGGGGATGTGCCATCAATGCATCGGATGTGTGATTGGATGTCATTGCACTATGTGTTGCATAACACAATTGATGGGTTACAATGGTTTGGGTACTGCATGCTGGGCAGCCATTTGCAATGCCATTCTAAAGGCCACATTGCGTATCCCGCATACTTCTGCATGGCTCATGGCACATGTTGGCTCATGTAGTAGGCATTCTGAGGCAGGTGCATGCTTAGTGCAAGAGGACAGAGTGATGGCAGTCAGTCATGAGTCAAAGGTGCTGCTCTTACAGCAGAAGACATGCCAAATACCCAGCGCACGTGCCCCTCCGCAAGATCAGGAGTATAATTAAACAACTGGTTACAATGTATCTCTATTTCAGATATTAGGAAGTGAAAACAAAGATTTGAACCCCAAAGGAAACAATTCGATAAAAGTAATATGTTATGCCAACTGCATGGCCATCAGTTTCGCCCACCAGGGGCTTTCTCAAGGCAAACCACTACGACATTATTAATCTGTGTACTTTGCATTACAATGCAATTTGTAATTGCTTGTTTGTTTCTGCATTTTTTTGCATCATAGTACTTTTGCTTTTTAGGTGTTGTAGCTGCTGAGTTAACTTTATATCTTTTCTATCCAGGCAGCGGGCGTTTAGATTACCACCTATTAAATTGTAAACTCAACCCAAGGACGATACACCAAGCAGAGCAGCACACTGTCCGTCCTCTTCCTCAGACCAACAACCATCTCAGAAGTCCTTGGTTGCGTCTGTAGCTTGTATTCCCGGGATGAGGGCCAGGGTCTGCCCTTTCTCTACAGGTGAGTCGCTCTTCATGGCTATTGGACTCACTGCTACAGCATCACAAGGAATAGGCGGTGGTATCTCTGCTATACCCTTTGCTTCTCATCCCCCCATTTCTTCTTGACCTCCTCCACAGTCAGTGACTCCACCTCCAGAGCATCAATATTTTCCCTTGAGCCGCTCCGTAAAGGCATCCCTCTAGCTTTGGTGGAGTGACAGCCTCACGCCTTTATGAGGATCTCCTTGGTGGGTTCATTGCGCCAGGAGCACCCGTTCCTGCTCAAAGAGGTTTACCTTCATCTGAAAGAGTTTGGGTGCATCCATTCTGCTGGACATCATGGAGTCTGAGGTGAATGGCCCGCTTGTGTCATGTCTTATACTGCGTGGACCTGGGCTAGAGGAAAGTGTTTACCATTGATAGTGCTGGGTGTGTCTTCCAGGCTTGTTGAGAATGTTGCACGTGTAGAGGTGAAGGTAATATGGAGAGGGATGCCTGGCCAACGGGTAGTTTGGTCCCATGATTGCTTCCAAGTGTAGGCATTGTGTGTTTATGTTAGTGAAATGGATTTATGATGCAGCTGCTTTCTGGAAATTGATTACAGGTGCTGTGTAGCCAACAATTACTTGCCATTTGGTTTTCTGGTCTCATGAATGAGTTGTCATACTTGTGCTATATTAGTGGTGTGCAGTATGTTGTCATATTGCTGGTTCACATTCGCTTGTGTAATGAGATTGGATTTGGATTATCCTGCACATGTCACTGGCCCAATTTATATAGTGCATGTGGAGACTTTAGTGACATCATTTGGTGTTCCTGTGGGTATGACATGGATCCTGGTGTTTTGGAATTTTGGAGGTTGTGTCACTGGGTGTGTTTATATTTTGTGGGTGTATCAGGTAGTTTGGCCAAAACATATCAGTGTGTCAGAGGGTGTGCATAATATCTAGCAAGTGTGTTTGGGGTGTGTGTGCTTGTGTGTTTATGCTGTAGGTCCATGCAGGGTGTATGTCTGGTGGAATTCATTAACAAACCCTGCTGCTGTCCAAACCTGTCTCCAAAGTCCTAACTTATGCCTGACATGTGATGGTGTTAAGTGTGGTGTACGGAGTGTAAGACTTGCAGGATGCACGCCCGAAATCAGTGGGATGTTGGAGTAAATGTAGAAGTGTGTAGAAAAGTGTTTGTTTAAGGAGAGGGGTTTAGATTGTGTAATTTGACTTCTGCATTCACTTGCAATGGCAAGAGTTACATTGCTGCCAGGACAGTCACCCTTCTATGGGATTGACAGCCAGGCTGTGTGAATGGGGGATTGGGTGCATAAAAAGCCAGCCTCTGGGACTGGAAGGCAGAGTTGCCACTGGAAAGAGAGAACCAATGAGGAGCTGAAGGAAGAGGACTGCTGCAACTACTGGACATCCCGGTGAAGCCCTGCTGCAGGTCCAAATCACCCAAAACTCTGACTACAGAGAAGATCTGCAAGGAATCTTCTTCCCTTGAGCTTGGTGGGACCAACCAGCTCACCAAACACCAAACGCCAGCCTCCCTCTCCTGGTCGAATTTGCTGTCCATCGCTGCAGTGAACCGGATAGCCAGGAGAACAGAACCTGTTTGGGTTTTAAGGAGCACCTTTTATTCAACATTTTGCTGTGTTGCTGGCTTCTTCCCTGGGCAGTGCAGGACCCTCCAGACGTCCTCCTTCTTGTCACTACGACTGAAGCTTCAGGAACCGTGATCCTGCATGAACTGCCAGGAACAATTACCTCAGCTTCAGCATTTTTCTCAATTTACGGTACTCTGCAAATCCGGTCGTTAGATCCGTCCGACTGCAGTGAAAGAGCTTGAAATCATTCACCTATCCGAAGGCTTGTCCTCCTCTTCTCCTTTGAATAACGTTTCTTCCGACCAACTTCATTTTGAACTCTTGGCAAAGACTTAACCGCGAACTACTCTGAACTGTGTGATCCTCTGCAAAGACTCTGAACCATTAACATTGGCCCAGGCCTATTGACTTGAATCCTAGTTCTAGTAGCCTTTTCTAGATTGCCCTGCCTATAACCGGTTGGTGTTGTTGATTTTGAATAACCTTGTCTTTTCTCCCTTTTAAATTGCTGGAGTGCCATTTTGCTCACACTTCATTTTGAGCTTAACTTGTCCAGAATTGATTGGGTGTTATTGTAGTATATTAAGATTGTGAATGTATGCTGCTTTATAATAGTGAACTGTTTTACAACTGATGGTGTAAATAAATGTATATTCTTTTACTCAGAAACCTTGAATCAGTGTTTGTTTGAACCATAGTAATTGCTGTCCTTTGTGTAACTTCTTGTACTGCTCGCTTTACTCTTGAGATAAGTCTGGCTGCTCAGCCATCACTACCACTTTACTGTGTAGTACAGGCTTGTACCAAAGGTGAATTTGTACTTTCTCTTGTAGTCTTAATTGTGTGTGGTGTTCCCAAAGGGTACTGCATATGATTCTGCCTAACTACGTAAAACGTTTATCACAGTTTTGGTCTTGCAAGACAAAAGAGACTGCCTCTTAGCCTAAACCCATTCCCAATCAACTAACAAGCTTTGCCCGTCAGAAGAGATGCTTTGTGCACACCAGACAATTTTACCCCAGGACATCAAAAGGCACTTATCAGGCCACCTGGCCTGCTATTCCTGTCTTGCCTAAAATTATTCTTTATTGTCTCCTGGACATAGTCTTTATTTATGTCTATGCCCATAATGGACCACCTGATAATCCGTTTTGGGTAAAAATGACACCTCTGACACGTTTCCGGTGATGGCGAGGGGTGTTGGCCTCCCTCCCTCTGATGATTTCCAGTGTTGGAGAAAATCCCTATTGTAGAATCCCGTTCAGGCTAGCCGAACCTGGGACTGACCACATGTAATGTCCAGAGGCAGTAGTTTATAATGTGGCTGCAAGCATTGTCCGGTACCACTACAATCGCTGTCATTTACAGAACAATAACACAATAATACATGCTAGGGTAACAGGTGCTGCACTTCTGGCAATGCAGAAGAAATCATCAACAAGCCTTTTTTTCACGATACTGCTTCCTTGCTTTCGTTTGTTAATGTTAATGTTAAAGGATATTTGTACCTTGCACTATCACCACCGGAGTGGTCCCTTGGCGCTCTAGCGGCTCTGAAAAGGGAGGGGTGGGGTGTGAGTTAGAGGGAATAAGCTGGAAAAGTGCAAGAGAGCGGTGATGTGCCGTTGGTGGCCTCGGCTTGGAAGTCCGTTGGCTGGGTTTGGGGTGTTTTACGGTCGTATCCGCCATGTGCTGTTGTGCGGGTCTATGTGTGGTTTGTTTGTTGTTGCAGTGTAGTGAAGTTTGTGTGCATTTTTGTGTTGTAGGTTTGTGTTTGTGTTTGGTTGGAGTTTGAGAGGTGTATGCAGAGGGTTGAAATTGTTAGTGGGTTTGTAAAGGAAGTTCCTCTCGCATGCATCCCCTCTCGTCTCTTGAACCCCTTCATTATTTCACTAATTCACTTATATCACTACTTTAAATTATGCTTTGGTTCTCTGACCGTCCACAGACACCCCCTTTTGCCCTTCTTGAGCAACAATTACAGCAATGTTATATTAGTAATATGTTTTCGTGTAACTTTACACATCTATAGCGTTTTATAGGAGCAGGGTCATACATTTCTGGCCTTTAATTTACCTCTAATATGACGCACTAAGCATTAGCAGGACGTTATTATTGTAGCATCTCTATTACATTTCTAGTAGCTCATTCAGTTCCTACTGAGGTACATTTCTCTCTCGATCAATCTTGTGTAACACAAAGGAGGGATACCGGTCTGGAGTTGTGAAGTGCAGAGTTCTTCTGGGGGGCGCTGTATTTATAAAGGATGGTTTTTGCTTATTGCAACACCATCGACAGCAGGAAACAAGACCTGCCAATAAGCAGACAAACGCAGTTATATTCACAGTGGAGGTAATGTATAGTTGCTCAGACGCTTCATTATTAAAGGCAAATAAAATATCATGAGGGACGCATAAAGTGGCTGTGTGATGCACTGCCTGAAACGCCTTCTTCTGTTCCTTAATTACGACTTCTAACACCTGCAAGCTTTTCTGAATGTCAATAAACTTCTCAACTTCCATTATCAACTTCTTTAGCTCCTCAAACCTTCTTGGAACTACTCTGGACCATCCCTTTAAGAATTCTATCTGAGAATTCACAGACCTTCTTTCTGCTGCTGTTCAATGGGAATTAAACTGTTTAGTCCTTGTCTGTATAATGGACATCTTTCGTTGGCATAGATGCTAACTCAATACTCTTGTCTTCACCACGCAACAGCAATCTACCTGACACCCAGGTGGACTCACCACCCAAAAAAATTCTGTGACCTACCAACAACACCTGTGATTCCTCTACCTTATTAAGGCATTGCAAGTGGGGTAGCTGAAGGGACCACAACGTGCAAATTGAGCCAATTCCTAGCCACAAGTCTGGGGTTATCCCTGGGTTAGACGTAAGATATCTCACTGAGCTGCCAGGTGGTGGCACTTTTCACACTTATCTGTGGTCATCCAGTCCCAGTTGCATCCATTCCACAAGCCTGGTGCAATCTTTCTGGTGAGTGGCCACATGCCTCTGATTGGCCCTTTAGCTGCAAAGGTGCATTTCGACACACACATAGGACCAGTTGCTCTCCTGCCAGAAGTCCCTCCAGGACCACAGGTCTTCGGGTGTAACAGAGTCGTTCCTCAAGATTCTCAGAAATCTGTTATGGTGCAGGTCTTTGCCACGGCTTAACAGTTCAAGTAATTTTGTTCGTTTTCACAGGCAATGTCGCACTGTAGTTTACGCCGTGTTATTACCACTTCACAGATCAACTGGATCAGGGCATCTCGTGTGAGTTTGTTGAGTTTCCTCATGACATGGAGGCCTCCAACATCAGTGTTGTTGTTAGAATGCTGTGCCCCAGAGATAAGCCATGTAGCTCATTCTAGCTGACCTAAACAGCCTTCTAAATTGTGGTCCTTAAGGACACCCCATGCTGCAAAAGCTGTATTTGCTGTACCCCTGATTTGATCGGCTGCTTCCCTTTTCTGTCTTCCTCTGTGTAACTCCTCTCTCTGCGGCTGAAGATGGATGACCCGTCCCTCACTGCTATAGGGCAACCAAGTGGTGACCTGAAACACAGAAAGAGGGACGGTAACTATCAAGGTGGTCAGAGTGGCATTCAAAACAACATACGGAAATCCAGACCTATCTATCTTGTTAATAGTGTCACACCAAAGAGGCTGACTATGCATTCTGGAGTTCCTTATGAACTCCATCAATTGAAAATTCAGCAATACCAGGTGACATCTAAATCACTATTATGAAAGAAAGCATAAACAGTGTTCATGGTCACTTCTTTACTGTTGTTAGGATTTGAAGTGGTCCGCAAATAACAGTAGAGTTCCAAGGAGTTGTTATAATCCTTTCCTTGCACCCACTACACTCCCCATGTACTGCTGCTCTATGAAAGTGGAGTGGCAGATGCACTGCATCTGTGGCTTTGCTTTCATTACCAGTCTGAGCATGTTCTCTTACCACCAATGTAGTGTTCATTTGAAACCTGGACCACTTCTTTTCTTCCCAACCGAGTATGCCAGACAGAATATCAATAATGAGTAAAGCCGGAACCATTAGATGGTTCAAGATACACTACAGGTGCTGTGGTAGGTTTCATAACAGGTCCTACATTGGTTGTCTCATCATTAGGAGTAGGGTTCAAGTGTGGGACAGTTGCTCTGCAATCAGGGCTGAAGGTTGTCCTTGTAGGACAACCAATTCAGGAGAGCTTCACTTGGCTAGGAGACAACACCTTGGGGGCCCATAGTACGTCTTGGCAAAAATTCCAAACACATAACCAACCCGCACTCGTATGCCCCATTCATATCACAAGATCTCCGTGCCAGTGGACCACAAAACCCTTCTTCTACCAAGGGAAGTTATCTACCTCTGAGAAGGACACTATGTTGGTAAGATTGTACAACTTCATTAATTCAGAGGAGCCTTCAGAACTAGCACTCAAGATCAGGCGGGAGATACAACAGAGAGAACACATAGACTAAACAATTTCGTCAATCTGATGGTATGGTGGTTCAGCCCGCTTACACTGTGTCACATGGACCCAGGTCGCATGCCCCTGAAGGTTTGCTGAAAAATCTGATACCAACAGGATGTGTAGAGGGCCCTTCCACCTTTGAGCCAAAGCCGACTTTCTCTGCTGTAGCTTCACGAGGACCCAGTCACAGAGAATGTGCAGGTAGAAGAGGCTCCTTTGGCATGGGTGCCTTAACCTGGCTCTGAACAGAACTGACAGAGGAAATTAGGGATTTCACATACCCCAATGGTTTGTCATCAGTGAAGTGCACATTGTCATGAACAGCGTTTACAGGTGGGGACAAAGGATTCTACTTTAGCCTACCATACAGCACTTCATAAGACATGAGGCCAGTCTTTCTATTTGGTATGCTTCCTATACTAAAAAGTACAAAGGGTAGGGATTCAGGCCATTTTAATCCAGTCTCTTGACAACATTTGGCCAATTTAATTTGTATCACTCCGTTATACCTCTCCACTGCCCCTGCTGGTTGTGGGGGCAGTGCAACAATGCTTTAACCACACTATTCACAAAATGGGTACCCTGGTCATGGTTGATGCTGTCCGGCACTCCAAATTTGGGCACAAGGTCTCTTACAAGTATCTTGACAACTGTCACAGCATCTACGCTCCTACACAGGCACACCTCCACCTATACAGAGAGCACATCTAGGATAACCAAAAGGTATTGCCAGTTACTAAAATGAAGGAGCAAGTGAATGTCAATTAGGAGACCTACAAATGAGCCATAAGAGGAAGGGTGTGCTCCTTGGAAATAATCTACAGCGTTCCCCACATTATGGTGGAGGAAGATGGTGGCATGCTTACAGTATTCATTAGCCATTTTCAAGAATTCTGGTGCAAAACATGCTTGGTTTATTTCATTTTTTTGTTTTGTTTAAATTGTGGACCTAGCATGAGAGCATCAGTAGCAAAGTACTGTGAGTTGCAGGCTGTGCCTCAGTCTGAACGTCCATCGGGATTAGCCCTTTGCCAGATATTTTGAGAGATTTTCAAAATTGGAGAATTGTGGAGACATTCCAAGCCGACACAGGATTGAGTTCCAGAAGGTAGGAGCATGACAAGAGAAGGATTGTTTGCAGGTCTTCTCTTTGGGAATGAGTTGTGATTCGAGCTGGTTTGTCAATTTGCTGCAGGAGGAGTGTGTGCCACCAGATATGGGGAGCTTAGCTGGCAGGTTCGCTGGTGTGCTACTTGCGACTTCTCCTGAACTGTATCCTGTCCTGGAGAGGAAGCAAATGTAGTTTGCATATCACTGGGATGATTCGGCCAAATTTGCATACACTGGTAATAAGAGTGGTAGACTGCTTTTAGGGGAGTTAAGTGGGTAGCTGGGAGCACCATTAGGGGAGCATTTCTGTCATGATGCCCGCTCCCGGGGAGCCGGTTCAAGCCCTGCGTCCCCGAAAGCGGACATCCAGTCCCCAAGGAAAGACCCAGCAACCCCATATAGGGGCCCTTTGGACAGTGTCCTGGCGCCTATGGCGCAGGCTCATAAAAGACATCAGTCCTGGCGCCATAGGCGCCAGGCTCATTATGGGAGTGCTTGGGTGCACTTACCTGATGCAGACCATGCTGCAGGATCCCGGCCTCCTTGAGGCCTGAAAGGAACTACTTTACCTGTGGGACTAATTTACCATCCGGGCGTGGTCGGGGAAGGATGCATACCTGATTGGAGGAAGGATACATACCTGAAACTTCTTCCAAGGCTATTTAAACCCCACCCGAACAGCCACACGTGCTTCGCGTTGTTCTGCATCTAGCATCTGGACGCTCACCGTGTCTGCTCCTGCATCCTGACTTCTGCCACGCCTGCCAGCATCCTGGATCACCTGCAAAGGAAGAGAAGAAGAGAACAGAAGAAGGAAAAGTCCTTACCTGCTAAATCCGCATCCCGGAGACATCTCGCCGACAATCCTGAAAAGGAAGACTTTTATTTAAAAGCTCATTGCGTCGATCGCTGCAGCGCCGCATTCCACTCACCTTTACAGGGTGCCTCCATGTTCAGCAGCGATCATCCGGATTCGCAGTCACGCCCCAGTGCCTAGGGAGAAAAAGGCAAGAACAAAAGGTGAGAGAGAGAAGGGAATAAGGAAAGCTAATCTCCACGTTAAGACTTACCTGTTGATTCATTCCCTCTTCATTTCGGGTCCGCGCCACATCCTGGCATTTCCGGACCTGGCCCCCAAGGGGAAAAAGAGACATCAGCGTTAATGAGCGAATGAAAAGACATTACCAAAAAATGCTCATTAAAGACTTACCTGATTTCTACAAGGATTTCACCTCTCATCTCGGTTCGGTGCCTGTTCCCCGGCATTCCGTAACCCGGCCCCTATGGGGAAAAAGATACTAGCTATTAATGTATGGACACAAGGGGAACCTCTTATCAAAAAAACTTACCTGGAAGCCAAGCAAGTTCGGTTCTCACCAATCCGAAAATCCAGTGAAGTAACTGGATACCAACGCGCCCCTGCATCAGAAGCAGGATGGAGAGCTCATCCTTCCAGACCCTAAGGTGAGATGCTACGAGGAATCACAGAAGGGTTTCGAGGAGGGTGAGAGGGGAAAGTGGGAGGCTGATTGCATTACCCCACAGACAGTTAATCCCCTATTTTCGTCTACAGAAGGATACTTCTGCGAGCCAGACAAGCCAGATTTGGGGGCCCGGTCCAGTCCGTCTTCCGAACCCTGCGCATCACCTTAGAAGAGGTCACAGCAGCGCGAACCAGGCCAGCGCCTCCGTGGGAGTCAGGTGAGCGCCACAGAACGCGAAGCCTTCCTACAAATTCCCACCCAGGCGCTATAGAAAGTTCTGAGACTGATCAGCTGGCAGAATTACTGGGGGAATTACGGGCCGAAGTACATGCCGCTCGTCAAGAGACTAATGCCCTCAGGAGGCAATTAATAATATCAAAGGAAAGAACTGATGACCTGGCCAGACAGCTTTTGCAAGGTCAAGCTGGGCAAACTCCTCTACCTGGTTCCGGAGGGAACCCCGCTCCTGTGGTTTCCAGTAACCCTGTGCAGATCAATCTACCTGGAAACATGCCGCTGGCCCCACCCGAACGCTTTGCTGGGGACCACAAACGATTTGCCGTATTCATGAATCAGTGTCGTTTGCACTTCCTATGCAGACCTGGGGCCTTCCCTAATGATCAGACCAAGGTAGCCTTTGTATTGTCATATCTCAGCGGCTGCGCTGCCGATTGGTCAGTTCCACTGGTTACTCAAGATGACCCGATTCTCCGTGATTTTCAAAGGTTTCAAGCAAGCATGGAAAGGTTATTTGCTCAACACTCTCAGGGGCAGGCTCTGGATGACGAACTTCTATCCCTGCGACAGGGCAATCAGGACTTCCTATCCTATATTGCAACCTTTAATAGACTAATTGTGGAAACGGGATGGCCAGAGGATAAAAGAGTTACGTTGTTTTATCGAGGCCTGCGTGGAGAACTTAAAGATGTCTTGGCCCAAGTTGTAAATCCGTCCCAAGAATGCACAGAGTATATAGACTTAGTGGTCCAATTGGATCACAGACTTCAAAACAGAAAAGCAGATCGGTCCAGGTTTGAGACCCGGGTGTTGGTCAAGACCCATGCTAATCCCAAGGGAGTTGATGTCTCTGAGCCTATGCAAATTGGAGGGGTTAAAAGACCCTTAACTCAAAAGGAACGTGAAAGGAGGCAGCAGTTAAAATTATGTCTTTATTGTGGGAATTCTGGACACTTTCTACGAGATTGCCCGGCAAAACCGCCCCGAAAGGCGGTAGGAGCCGCTGATAAAAACCATGAAGACTCTGTTTTGGGAAACGACTCCGCCCGACAAGTGTAGGGGTCCGCTTGCCGAGCTTGAAAACTAACTCTCAGACCTCGCATTTCATTGTGCCAATGGTTCTCGTAGATCCAGAACAGCCTAAGCGGTTCCATACAATAAATGCATACATCGATAGTGGTTCTATTGGAAACTATGTGGATCGTGAATTGGTCTCTAGGATTAACCTACCTCTCCGTCCTAAAACCAGCAAAGATGTCATCACCACAGTCGATGGAACTGAAATTGCCTCTGGACCGGTAACACATTCCACTACTGAGGTGACTCTTATTGGTCCCGACGGCCATCGGGAGGGTGTTGTGTTTCATGTAATCAAGGCTACACAGTTTCAGGTTATTCTTGGAATCCCTTGGTTAGAGACACATAATCCTCAAATTGATTGGCGAGCTAAGAGAATAACCTTCCCGGATTGTACACAAACCTGCTACCCAGAAAACCTGAAGATTAATCTAGCATCTGTAACCTCTGCCTCCATGCAACTACCTCCGGAATACCAAGACTTTCAGGACGTCTTCCAAAAGGAACAGGCCAACACGTTACCTCCTCCCAGATCGTACGATTGCCAAATCGATCTGGTGCCCGGTGCACAACCCCCTGGTAGCAGGATTTATGCCCTTACCGAACCTGAGAATCTGCATTTGAGACAATATTTGGATCAATACCTAGCTAATGGTTTTATTCGCCCGTCAAAGTCCCCGGCATCCTCGGCTTTGTTCTTCGTGCCCAAAAAAGAAGGCGACCTTAGAACTTGTATCAATTACCGCGCATTGAACCAGATAACGGTTAAAAACCGTTATCCTCTGCCTCTGATCCCTGAACTCCTTGACCAGGTGAAGGACGCTTGCATATACACCAAGTTAAATATCTGGGGGGCTTATCATCTGGTACGAGTTAAAGAAGGCGACGAATGGAAAACTGCTTTCGTACTAAATACGGATTATTCGAGTACCAGGTGATGCCTTTCGGATTGTGTAACGCGCCGGCTGCCTTCCAATACTTCATGAATGATGTCCCTCGGGAACTCATCGATGTTTGTGTTGTCGTATATATCGATGACAATCTTGTGTACTCCTCTTCGGAATCTGATCACAGAAAACACGTCAGGGCAGTACTTGAAAAACTGTGCCAACACAAACTATTTGCTAAATTGGAGAAATGTGTTTTCCATACCACTGAAGTCGAGTTTCTAGGTTTCATCCTGACACCCAAAGGAGTCCGAATGGACTCAAGAAAAGTGGATGCCATCATCAAATCGCCATCACCTAGCTCTGTAAAAGGGGTACAAAGCATGCTCGGCTTTGCCAATTTCTATCGCAGGTTTATCCCGGAATTTTCACGCGTGGTACAACCCATTACTGCACTCTTGAGGAAAAATAAACGTTTTGAATGGTCTGAAGAAGCCGAGCAGGCCTTTCAGGATTTAAAAGCTAAGTTTACCTCCGCCCCTATATTGAAACACCCGTGTCCAGATCTCCCTTATGTCGTCGAGACTGACGCATCCAGCCTAGCCATGGGAGCTGTCCTGTCCCAAAGAGATCCCAAAACCAACCAACTGCCTCCCGTAGCATTTTGGTCCAGAAAATTCTCGGCACCCGAGGTTAATTATGCAATCACGGACAAAGAACTGTTAGCCATTAAGTCCGCTTTTAAAGCCTGGCGGCATTATCTGCTTGGCGCTCGACATACCATCACAGTGATCACTGATCACCGGAATTTACAGTATTTGAAAACCGCCAAGGCTCAGTCATCACGGCAGCTCTGATGGGCTTTGTTTTTCGCTGAATTTGATTTCGTGATTACCTATCGACCTGGCTGCAAGAATGGCAAAGCAGACGCCTTATCCCGAATTGGAATGGGAGAATCTGATACAAACTCAGAAACAGTACCAATAATTCCCGAACAGAGGATTCTAGGCATGACTTCGTTACAGACGCTTGAAGACATTCAAGCCAGAGTGAAACAACTCCTGGACCCTACAACCTTACAGGATTGGATACAAAAGGGATCAGACTTTACCATAGATAATGGTTTACCTTATTTTCAAGGACGCTTATTCCTGCCACATAAGGAATTACACAAACTAGTTATTTCCGGTTATCATGATGCATTAATAGAGGGACACCCCGGTATTGCCAAGACAGAGGAAAAGGTGAAACGACAATTTTGGTGGCCCTCTTGGCGAAAAGATGTTAAATCTTTTGTGATGTCCTGTGGTGTTTGCGCCCAAAATAAAAGTCAAAAGAAAAGACCAGCCGGTCTCCTTCAACCTCTAGACATACCTCCAGCACCCTGGCACACCCTATCAATGGATTTTATTACGGACCTGCCTCCTTGTTCGGGGTACAATACTATTCTGGTAATTGTGGATTTGTTTTCCAAAATGGCCCACTTTATTCCTTTGAAAGGTTTACCTTCAGCTTCTGTCCTAGCCAAAGAATTCCTCGAAAATATTGTTCCGCTACATGGATTCCCATCTATACTAATCTCTGACCGGGGAAGCCAATTCATTTCCCACTTCTGGCGCAAATGTTGTCAAATGGCGCAGATCGACGTAAGATTATCGACCAGTCACCACCCTCAGACTGATGTTCAGACCGAGAGGACAAATCAGACCCTTGAGCAATACTTACGGTGTATGTTACAGCAATCTGAAAGCAACTGGAAAGACATTCTTTGGATAGCCGAATACGCATATAATAATTTGGTACACTCTGGAACTGGCCACAGTCCTTTTTATACTTTGTTTGGGCATCACCCACGAACCTCAAACCTTGACTCACCTCAGAACCTCGGAATGCCTGCAGTAGAACATCTGCATTCTACAATTACCCAAGCCTTCAAAGAGGCAACTACGCATTTACAACAAGCCAAGAGAAAATACAAGGAGAATGCTGATCTACATCGGAGTGAAGCACCTCTGTATCAGATTGGGGATCAAGTGTGGTTAGCTACCAGACATTTACCACTCAAAGGGCCTCGAACTTTTAACCCAAAATATCTGGGACCTTATTCTATTACGGCAATAATTAACCCAGTGGCTGTTAAACTTGATTTACCAGCTAGTATGCGAATTCACCCTGTTTTTCATGTGTCACTTCTGAAACCAGTGGTACCTGGAACCCGACTACTCAAACCTCCAGAACCTATTCTAATAGATGGGGAGCCCGAATTCAAAGTGAAGAACATTTTAGACTCAAAAATGTTTAGGTCAAAACTGTTCTACCTAATTGATTGGAAGGGGTACGGACCTCAGGAGAGGTCGTGGGAACCCAGCGACCATGTGCATGCACCTCGATTAGTCAGGAAATTCCACAGACTCTGCCCAGACAAACCAAAACCCCCGGAGGGAACAACCTTGGGAGGGTCCTTGGGGGGGAGTGCTGCCATGATGCCCGCTCCCGGGGAGCCGGTTCAAGCCCTGCGTCCCCGAAAGCGGACATCCAGTCCCCAAGGAAGGACCCAGCAACCCCATATAGGGGCCCTTTGGACAGTGTCCTGGCGCCTATGGCACCAGGCTCATAAAAGACATCAGTCCTGGCGCCATAGGCGCCAGGCTCATTATGGATGTGCTTGGGTGCACTTACCTGATGCAGACCATGCTGCAGGATCCCGGCCTCCTTGAGGCCTGAAAGGAACTACTTTACCTGTGGGACTAATTTACCATCTGGGCGTGGTCGGGGAAGGATACATACCTGATTGGAGGAAGGATACATACCTGGAACTTCTTCCAAGGCTATTTAAACCCCACCCGAACAGCCACACGTGCTTCGCGTTGTTCTGCATCTAGCAGCTGGACGCTCACCGTGTCTGCTCCTGCATCCTGACTTCTGCCACGCCTGCCAGCATCCTGGATCACCTGCAAAGGAAGAGAAGAAGAGAACAGAAGAAGGAAAAGTCTTTACCTGCTAAATCCGCATCCCGGAGACATCTCGCCGACAATCCTGAAAAGGAAGACTTTTATTTAAAAGCTCATCCCGTAGATCGCTGCAGCGCCGCATTCCACTCACCTTTACTGGGCGCCTCCATGTTCAGCAGCGATCATCCGGATTCGCAGTCACGCCCCAGCGCCTAGGGAGAAAAAGACCAGAACAAAAGGTGAGAGAGAGAAGGGAATAAGGAAAGCTAAATCTCCATGTTAAGACTTACCTGTTGATTCATTACCTCTTCATTTCGGGTCCTCGCCGCATCCTGGCATTTCCGGACCCCGGCCCCTAAGGGGAAAAAGAGACATCAGCGTTAATGAGCGAATGAAAAGACATTACCAAAAAATGCTCATTAAAGACTTACCTGATTTCTACAAGGATTTCACCTCTCATCTCGGGTTGGTGCCTGTTCCCTGGCATTAAGTAACCCGGCCCCTATGGGGAAAAAGACACTAGCATTAGTATATTAATGCATGGACACAAGGGGAACCTCTTATCAAAAAAACTTACCTGGAAGCCAAGCAAGTTTGGTTCTCACCAATCCGAAAATCCAGTGAAGTAACTGGATACCAACGCGCCCCTGCATCAGAAGCAGGATGGAGAGCTCGTCCTTCCAGACCCTAAGGTGAGACGCTACCAGGAATCACAGAAGGGTTTCGAGGAGGGTGAGAGGGGAAAGTGGGAGGCTGATTGCATTACCCCGCAGACAGTTAATCCCCTATTTTCGCCTACAGAAGGATACTTCTGCGAGCCAGACAAGCCAGATTTGGGGGCCCGGTCCAGTCCGTCTTCCGAACCCTGCGCATCACCTTAGAAGAGGTCACAGCAGCGCGAACCAGGCCGGCGCCTCTGTGGGAGTCAGGTGAGCGTCACAATTTCACCCATCAATGTGCAAGACAACAAGGATGTGCACTACGGTGTGGAACCCCTGTGGCGGTATGAAGGGTTTGATTTTGGGAAGGGTGGAGATTTGGAGGCAAACCATTTGGGACTTTTTGGCTATGTGTTTCTGAAAGGACAGGCTGTTGTCAATAGTGATGCTAAAGGATTTTGCAAAATCTGAACATTGTTAGACAATGGACCGATGAGGACACATTTTGACTTGGATGGGTTATGTTTGGGGTAGGAAAGCGGTATCCAGACCTAGATAATGGCTAGGAAATTGTTGAGTATTGGTGGACAGCTATATAGGATATTTGAAGAGTGTGTCCAGAAGCTCCATGTAAAGCTAAAAAAAAGGATCTGTGCGAGGTTGGAGACTGGGAGTCAGTAAGAATGTAACATGTTCATCTGGATGGCCTGGTGTCTGCCTGAGATGAAGGAGTTAAACCAATTCAGGCCAATAATAATTCCTTCTCATCCTACATGGGCCTCACCATGATATATATCATGAAGATGTTATAGTAATATTTGGGGGTGCCACTAATCGACATTGGCCATCTTGACACGGAGGGTTATCATACAATCAACAGGATTTTGCTACCCAATTGTCCTTTTCACTATCATGGACATTTTCTTTCATATGGGCCAAATCACAATCCACAGTTTGGTATGGGGAGGAGACAGAACGGGCTTGGAAAAGATCGATACATTTGTCTTCTGAGTCCAAAAACAACTGCAAACTTGGTAGTTCAGTCTACGAAATCATTGCCACAGCTGATCTCATCATGTAAGGACTGGTGTGCAGCACATTTTATAATGGATATCTTTTCAGGTAACATGATAGCTTCCAAAATGACCTTGACATACTGACTGTTTTTGATAGGGGACACTGTACATGTTAAAAATCCCCTTTGCTTCCAGAGCTGATCAAAGTTATGTGCCACCCTTAAGGCATAAAGTGAATCGGTATAAATGTTGACTGACTGCTATGCAGGGAGGCTGCATGCTCTTCTTAAGGCTGTAAGCTAAACTACTTGAGATGTGGTGACCTGGGGTAACTTTCACTTTCCACCACCTCCCCAGGCTCACGTACCACATACCCCGCAACCAGTTTCCCCTTTTGGTCTCAATACCACCAACAAAATAATTAAGATCTGCTTTGGGAAGGGGCTTATTGGCCTGGTTAGTTTGAGGAGATAGTAGGAAATAGATAATAGGAAACCAATTCACCATTATCAGTGGCAGGGAAAAAAGTTGCTGGGTTCAGTAGTTAAAATCTGGTTAATGTAACATTTGAGGGATTTAAGAGAAGAGTATTATGTTTTCTTGCACAGTACAAAGACATGTGCTCCATTTTAGATTTCAACAACAGGATGACAACTGAATGGAGCACTGCAAACTAAAGGGGAAACAGATGGAAAACAGTATTTGCTGTTATAAGCTACTGGCTAATGGTGCATGCCATGTTCCTTTGTCACAACAGCTAAGGCATATCCATTCGTTTTATGACAGCATAGAGTAAACTGACTAGATTATTATTCATTTTTATGAATGCTTCTTCGGCCTCTGGTGTCCATTTTAAGGGCTCTGTAGTATTTACTTGAGTCCATCGCTACAGGGGCTTAACTATCTCAGCATATTCCAGGATCCCCTGTCTGCATTACCTGACCAACCAGGTTTTAGGATCTTAAGCACTGCCTCCTTCCTCTTGTCTCGGGCGGATAGATCAGTGGCAATGTTCGCACCTTGGAAGCAAGACGACACAGAGCAACACAGGTTCGATCCCCAGGCCTGCGCTTAGAAACCACTGGGTAGTAAACGTGTTATAAATAACCTATCATATAATTCCTAGAAGGGGCTATCAATTGGAGCCCTCAAGTTAAATTGTGTCCCAACTAATGCACTGTTTGCCTACATAACTGCAATTTAGTCTTGGATGCTTTATGTGCCTTTTCAGCGAGGACAGTCTTGTTTGCAAGTCTCATTTGATAGTGAAGCTATCAATTAGTACTGAACTAGGTATTACCCACTGCAAACTTGATACTATTGGGAGAAAAGGGTAGGGGATTCAATGTTCTATCTTTGAATGTAAGGACAGAGAAAAAGGCAGAGCAGAAATCTACTACCGTAAAGTGGTTGAATGCATAATAGTAACACTGCAGAGTTTCATGCTACTGGGAATAAAGTGATAACAACTGCAAAACATGATAGGTGACCTTTTCTGGCTTCTTAATCAGCAGTATCGGGGTGTAAAAAGGGCTAATGGTAGTCAGGATGATATCTTGACATAAGGAAGCCTCTATGACAGGGGCATAGCCTTGCTCTGCTTCGGTCTTTAGGGGGTATTGAGGAATTTGGGTAAGCTTCTTGAGGGGATCACCATTTATTTTTACTGGTTCTGCTGTGTGTATGTATCCTACCTCATTGTCATGTGTTGACCATATGGTGGTAGGTATGGAATGAATCAAGTACTTTGGGTCATCAGATCGTTCCCTCAGTGGAATTACTTTCTCCCCTTGGTCTGTTTGGAGTGTTGCTAGACCTGCTTCAACATTAGAGTGGGGGACACTTAAGACTACCCAATCATGTGTGCAATAGATGGTGCATCTGAATTTGCAGTGTAGGTCCCGGCCTAGTAGGTTAGCTGGGGTCTAAGAACTCAACCGAAAGGCATGTGTGTGTGTTAAAGGTCCTAGAGAGATAGGGAGGGGTGCAGTGACTGGATGTAAGACATGGGTATGTTAGATTCCTACTGCTCGTGCAGTTTCAGTGGATACTAGCACATTCAGGAAACAATCATGTGCAGAGCAGATCTACCTGTTCCATTGTCGACCAAACATTGTACTGACATCCCTTCCCCATTGCACTGCATGTATGGGCCGTCTTGGTCAATTGGGAGTAATGGGTCCATAAAGATTTCTTTATCCCTTTGGGGAGAAGGGGGGATCCAGGAGCTTATGTTAGATTAGGAGCCCACTGTCTCGGGTAAGAAAATGAGTCTGCGTTGCTGTATTATTCTGTTCTTGATTACACTAAAATTGTGGTCTGTGTGATCTGAAGGGGCACTCAGTCCTCAGTCCTCTCTTTATCCCTTTTGGGAGTAAGTGGGGGATCTAGGAGCAAATGTCGGGTTAGCAGCCCACCCGGAGTACGAAAAAGAGTCTGCGTTGCTGTATTATTCTGTTCCTGATTACACTTATATTGTGGTCTATGTGATCTGAAGGGGCACTCAGTTCCCCAATACCCCTGTTTACAGTAACTGCAATCTAACAGGTTTGCTGGTGGTCCTCAGTTTCCATGTGGGATCCAGGGGTCTGGTTGTCCTTGTTGGCCTCATCACCCCAGCAGTCATGGTTGTCCCCATTCTCCCTGTTGTGCCCAATGTCTGTGTTAGTCTAGTTGCCCCTCATATCCTCCCATGTCCTGTTTGTCCCGTTTGTCCCGAGGGCCGACCTCCTCTTCCCTGGTTCCATAGTCCATCTGCCCTCTGGGCAGTATTCTGTACTACTTGCATCTGTGCCGGCACTGGTGCCTTAAGCTTTGCATCTGGAGGGTCATTAGAGTACTCTCAATGGTCTCCTTCTTTTGTTCTTGGCACACTACTCAGTGGTTCACAATGCTCACTAGCTCAACTAGTGCTTTAGTCTAACACTCTTTGCACATATTCTTAAATTGTGCTTGTACCTTAGGAAACAGTCCGGCTACAAAGAATTTCACTGTAGCTTCGTGTGTTCTCTCATCAGGCTTAGTAATGCCCAAATGTTGACTAAATACTACCTTCAGTCCATCTAGGTAGTCTGCAGTAGATTAACTCTGGTGTGCTTACAGTTACCTATCTTAGCCCAGTCCGTCTTTTGGGGCATATCTCAGAAATAGTGATGGTTATTCTTTCTCTGGCTTGTCCCAGGGCACCCCTATTGTCGAAGTCTGTATCAGTCCAGTAAGCCCGCTATATTAGTCTCTGCCTCACCCCTGGCAGCATTAGCACTCTCAGGAGCTGATTCAAATCTGCCCTGGAGGGATTGTAACATTGGATAAAGGTGCATTTGTCTATAAACCGTTGCTGTTGTTCTATGATGTAAACCGTTGCTGTTCTTCTATGATGTTTGAGAAGTCCTTAGCCAGACTTTGTAGGTCTCTGGGAGTCCATGGGAGATATTCAGTGACAAGTTGGGGGTTTTCATGTCCTACCATGTCTACCTCGCTCCCTACTGCATCTAAGAGGCACTTGTACTAACCGTGAATCTCTTCCATATACTGTGCCTTCCCTCATCATTGATGTCATATAAGATGAAGGTGGGTCAGATAATAGGGCCCCCCTTTGGGCTTGCAAGAGTGTCGTTCCAGATATTGGAAGTGCCCAGGGTTCAGTCGGTTGATAACAGACATGGAGCTCTGGAAACTCGATAGTAGCAGGGAAGAGTCGCTAATGCATTAGGGGTGCATGAATTTTAATCTGGCATATTCTTGATGACCTGAAGAAGGCCAGTCGGACTGAAAGGCAGTCAGTCACATGTCAAGCATTTATAATGTAGAGTCTGATCTCCCTTAAAGGAATACCATTTAGTCAGGTAGGATTGTACTGTTATGTGCTCTGCACCCGGGACAAAGGGCATAAAATGTATCTACAGTAAGAGGCTCACATGTTTATAGAACGCCATACATGCTCCTGACACTAATGCATGCAAGGGGGCTTACCAGCACATTTGTATTTGTATTTGTATTTGGTTTATTTATAAAGCGCAACCAGGCCCAGGGGCATACGGGCGCGTACGTTTTTTGATCATGTTACATAAGAGTACAGTTACATTGGCAGGCAGTAGGCAACGGTTACAATAGTTGCGGTTACAAATAAATACATACATTGGTATTACAGGTACAAGCATACATGTTGCAATTAAGGCAGTGGGCCGAAGGTGAGACAGATAGTAATATTATTTACAATATGTACAGTGGGTAGGCAGTAAATCTAAGCTCTAAGATGTTAAGCTGTCAATGTGTCCAGGCCATGAAGCCAACTTTTGGTGTTGCGTTTAAATAGGTTGAAGGAGGTTGCAGACCTGATTGGACCAGGTAGAGTGTTCCATAGCTTTAAGGCTTGCACAGGAAAACTAACTCCTCCCGAGTTATGGAGTTTGAATCTTGGTATAGACATAGTGTTAACTTGAGATGTTCTAAGTGGTCTTGTAGATGTGTGTGGGGTAAGTTGGTTAGAGATGTAGGATGGTGTGAGGTTAGCCCTGGCTTTGTGGGTAAGGGCAAGAGCTTTGAGGGATATTCTGTGCTCTATAGGGAGCCAATGCAGATTAAGTCTAGTCTCAGAGATATGCGACTTCTTAGGGATGTTGAGGGCTGCCCTAATGGCGTTATTTTGAGTTACTTGTAGTTTGTGAATATATTTGCGGCTAGTGCCTAAGTTTAGGGCATTACAATAATCTACTTTGGACAAGACTAAAGTTCTAGCAAGAGTAATGCAGTTGGGAGTGGAGATAAACAGCCTACATGCGGTAATAAGTTTACAAGTGTAGGCGACTGAAGACGCTACTGCATTGGTTTGTTTGGTGAAGGATAATGTGGCATCGAGGTAGATACCAAGGGTTTTAGTATTATTAGAGACAGGGATGGGGTTACCATCAATAGTGAACGATTTTTTTGACATCATTTGTGCTGCAGCACTGCCCCCTAGAAATGTGCAGGGCACCTTTGAGAATAAGATCAAAATGCAGGCTAGGACATCAGCAATGTATGGGCAGACATTTGGGGGAATGCTAAGCCAACAGAGTTAGTTGAAATTTAAAATATGTTCTTAAAGAAGCTTCTCCATCTCCCAATGAGCAGCCCCAATGCAGCAGTACACTTGGAAACAAACCTAAGTGGTATTGGCATCCCTACAGATAAAGGGTGCATCAGCCACTTTAACTCCCTAAAAATTGGCAAATACTCCCAAAAACAGAAATAGGGAGTAAAAATACTCACAACAAAAATAGGAAAAAGACAAGTAGAATCTTGCACTCCTGCTTCAACCCTCACAACTACATAGATATGTCTGGACCAGCCTTGCACGTAGTACCACAGGAAGAATCTACTTTTATTAGTTCCTGATTGGAAGAAGAAAACATTCATCTAATAATGTGTATTTATAACTGGGTGCAAAGAAATAAATATTTTTGAAAATTCAGTTAAACCATATTTTTACTCACTTATAAAATACTCTCACTGGGAATTGGACTTACATTTTTACTCTCTAAAAAATCATTTTACTCACAACTTCAAAAAAGAGAGAGAACATTACTCCCACTTCCAAATGTTATCTGGAGCACTGGTTATTGGTGAGGAGATATCCCTTAAACCTGTGCTCTTCTGGATCCATCTACGGTCGACCACAGACTTTCATACATTTAAAGAAGGATTGACAGATATTCTGTCCCAGGAAGGTGTTTTTTCTCTACCCTGGCCAAGGCAAATGAAATGTGTTTTCATGTCTATAGACCTGCAGCAGCTGTGGCACAATTCTAGTGAAAATCCTAGTGACATTAATCCTAGCGAAATGAATGCATTAACGCAAAAACATAGGTGCTAGTTTAGAACTCTTTTACATCACGATTACATTCTATAATGCTGTCAATGGCCCTCATTATAACTTTGGTGGAGGACCATGGTGCTATTAGCACCATGGTCCATGCCGCTAAGGTTACGATTCCGCCATGGTGGAGGGCGGAATTACCGCCCCATTCCAAGGTGAGTGGGGCGGTAATTCCCCATGGCCCCTTCCCCATTTCCATTTTTGCCCCCATAGGGCATAATGGGAATTGGGAAAGGCGCTAAGTACGGTGCCGCAAATTGCGGCACCGTACTTAGCACCAAGGTCACTTTGCGGCATGGGTTTTAACGCCTGCAAAAAGCAGGCGTTAAAACCCGGGACCTCTTAATCAGGTGTTAAGGGTTAACAGCGCCGACGGCGCCGTTAAACCCTTAATGCCTGACTTGTAATGAGGGCCAATGTCTATTCAACTATCGACATGGCAATTTTATTTGATGTGTAAAGTGGATCATAGGTTGGAGGAGAATATGGATTATGATTCCCCTTCTTTAGCCCGATCCTTTACACACTTTAAAAAGGCAGGCGGTCAGTCACAGAGTGGTCTTTGCACGCAGCGTAGCACACTTTTAATTTTTTGCCAAGTTTACATGGCTCTCAGGGCCAAATATCTTAAATAAAATGCTCAAATCAAAAAATATTCACTGACAGCGTGACGCTCTGATTGTGTGCAGGTGCATGAGCGAAATTAATGTAGTCCACATGGTGGCAAATTTTATCCGCAGGGCTTGGCTGGGAAGGCTCAAACCTAGGAAGAATTGACGCACTATGGAAACAGCCAGGTACAAGGCATCAACCATTTGGAATCTATTACCAAGGTTCTGAGCTTCTGACCTATTCCATTAACTTTTTACTTTGTCTTCAACGTGTGCTAGCAGGAAAGGGGCTTACCTCTTCAACCCCATTTTTCAGCAGGAATTATCTAGGCTTAACCCGAATCCCTTAAAACCTCAGCCAAACTCAAATCATCCGAAAACAGTGAAAATGCAGATTCGGAATGTATTCACCCCTGCTTAATGCTCATATCATGGTGCGATGTGCCCACTCAGAACCTATAAGCAACAAGACCATGCACAGAACACACCTATGCACCCATCATAGGCACAGACCATCATGCTGGAAGAGCAAGGACGCTATGAATGAATAAGCACAAATTTAACATTAAAGACACACACACACACACAATGATATGCAAGATGACTACCCAAGGGATGAACGGATGGACGCACACTGTCCACAGATGGAAAAGGAGCAAAATAGGCTACACAGCATCGCATATACCATACACATGGAATAACCAGCAAAACAAAAACATAGATAAAAGGGAGAAATGAGTGGAAATAAAGTGTACAACCTTTTTAGAAGATTCAGTCCAAACAATTCTCGAGTCTAAGCAAAGTGTATCCCTTTAGAAATGCAATCCTTACTCACTCTACACCATTACTTTCCAACACTCCCTGTAAGTAGCTCATATGCATGTTATAGTTCAAGAGACCCCTTTGAAGCTTTTCGCATGATGTCACAATGTGCTCATTGACTTGAACATTCTGCTTTTGAAAATAATCTTTACAGTTGAATTGGGCTATGTTTTGTGCTGGTCCCAAAATTAACTTAATGGCGAGGATAACCCAGTAACCCAGTGGGGCACTCCTATTTTTCCATAGCACCTTTTTGTGTGCTATGTCTCTGGGTATGTTAATGGAAAGACAAGTGCATGTAGGTTAACAGCACATAGAGACAGCCGAGTTATAGTTGGTTTAGGATAATGTTGGGGTGCACGTACTGCGTCCCAGTCAGGAAAAAGGTTTAGGCTAAGAAAAACCTATTAGTAATAGCCACAGTGTGAGCAGGTTGTGTTTTGTGTGACAGAAGTTGCACGTATCACTTATCACTTGTTAGTTTTGACACCTAATAGATGCATCGTATAGCAACACAGAGGGCCTCATTACGACCCAGGCGGTAAGTTACCGCCTGGGCCGTGACTTTACCACCATGGCGTAAAAAATTACGGTGGCGTAATTAACTCCATAGTCCCTTAGCGCCATGGATTTTAACACCTGCTAAAAGCAGGTGTTAAAAGCGCCATGGCGCTAAGGGACCTCGTACTCAGGCGGTAAGGGTCGGCGCTGTTAAGGCTGCCGTAAACCCCTTACCGCCTGGGTCGTAATGAGGCCCAGAATGAGCAAAAAATGTCTTCATTTTATGGTCTAACAAGTTAAAGATAGGGCAGTGTGTCATAGGCCCTGTGTTTAGAAATAGTACACAAGGTTATGTTTTGTGTGAAGTGCAGGAAGGAAGCTGAACTAGGTGGAGAGAGAAGATGGGGTCAGAAAGGTATTGTGGTAAAAGTGAGGTCAGCGGGTTGACATGACAAGAGTGCCACCATATTGGATTCCAAGGCCTAGCACACGATGAACAGAATGACGGCCATGATGTGAAGCTGCATTTCTGTTTAGCTCAGTCCCAAGACAAATACCCTTTCCATCCATCCGCACCAGCGTGATGCACATATACACTAATTGTAACCAGCTGCAGAACACGAATGCTTTGGGAAAAGAATGTTAGCTGTGAAGGATAGTGAAGGATGTGCCCTTTGATGGACACATTCATGAGAACAGTGCATGAGGTTTTGTAATGTCAACAGGCCAGTCAAAGATTTAAGGCACTACTGCCCTCACCCAAGGAGTGGACATCCCATTTGAATTACAAGTAGACACATAACAAAGCAAATAAATCCCTGAAATTCAGCTTCAAGAGTTGTGCCCTGGTCACATCATTACTGGACACCTGGGGTCTGAAAGAGATAAGGGGGGAGCCGTGTCAGGAATGTGCCATGATTTAGGATAGGAGGAGCAGAGTTGATGCCAGTAAATTTAGTCCAAGGTCAGGGGTGCAGCTTATGTGCACGACATCATCTGGTATAATGAGAAGGACCAAGCAGTCTTACTTTGAAGGTGCCAGGGTCAGAGGGGTGCACATCATGTGACGGTTAATATTTATTAGTGTATCAATATACCTGTTAGCCAGTCATGTACTAGGATTCAATAATGACGATGTAGTGGGCCACGTGGATAGGGGAATTGGCTTAGATAAGGTGTAGGCAATAGGTCCAGGGACTATCGGGGGTACTTGCATGTTATATAGGTGGTAGCCAATGAAGGTGGTGGGATGAAGTGGTAATCTATGTATGATAATTTACAGTTTTCTACTATATGACCTATGACCTGTAGCTTCTTGGGACGTGAAGAGCTCTGTGTCCATTTGGCTCTACAGGACCGACTGATAGCTTTGCAAAGCAGTGTAGTGGTTGTTTTCCCTTCTTGGATTACTTTTATCGTCCAGGTTTTGGGCACGTCACTCTACAACATTGGTGACCCAGACATGATCCCAGACTCTCCGTGAGGTCCCAATCGCACATCCTGGGTTCCGGCACCTGTATGTAGTGACCAGTCCCTCGTGCATGACTTGAATGGGTTCACAGGCACTGTGTTATCAGAAGGCCTGCCTGCTTCTTGGAGTCTGGCGCTGCGACAAGTTGTGCAGGCAATTGACGTGCACCCTTTTTGCCACTCTTGTTTCCCTGCTACACATGTAACCAATGACTGATAGGAAAAGGGTCTTTTACTTCTCTTCCCTTGACTTAGGTAATGTGAGTTTATACCAACTTTCGCCACTAGTTGTGCAAAATATGGCCAACAGGTTCCACTGTTAATGAATCTTCCAATAGGCCCTAGCCACTGTTGGCAATGTCTATTAGATAGTAACTGTCTTGGTTTGGCTCTCTCTTGGGATGGGCAATGCTTGTAGGGGTTCACTTTTAACAATGTTGCCCATTTATATTGTCTGTGTTTTCATAGATTCACACTTGTAAAAATACAGTTTTTTGGCTGTTTTATAATGTGGTTTTGCTGATTTGTATTACTTTGGTATTCAAGATTGCTTTGAAAATCTCTCTTGCTTGCTGCTTTTGCTGTGTTTCAGTAGTGCAAGATTTAAAAGTGCTTTTCAAGTCAGTTTCATGGACACATGAGTGTCCCTCACCCCTTGAATGCCTGCCTTGCATATGTGAGCGGGGTACGAGTGCTCCGGGGTCAGAAACAAGTTGTGAACTCACTGAGTAAGATGTGCTCTTCTCTTCCTTCCGCCGCTTGCAGGATTCTTCTTCTTCTGGCTTCTCACTACTCGGCAAACCTCTTCTTTCGGTCTGCCACCACCCGTGCCACCTGCAACTGGAGCCCTCGTTGATCCTGAGGTTCTCTGGTGCATGCCCGTCAGCTGAGACAGCCTCAGGGAAGGGAAAACGTCTCTCCTCTTAGCTTCCCACTGCACATACTCTGCATATTAGGTTGCCAGAGGGCAAGGTTTCCTCTTGAACGCTTCCTGCTGTGCGACCTCTGCACTTCAGGATTTCATAAGCACAGACCCTCTCAGGACCGGCAGTTGCTCTCTGTCATGCAATGGTCGTGGCGTCTTCTCTGTTCTCAAGCTTCTTCTTGGGCTGCCTGCAAATACCATGCTGCTTCTGCTTCTTGTTGCTCCTCTCTCCTTTCCTCATGATCTTCACCTAAGGGGGCCTTTTAAGCCTCTGAGTCTCCCTCAGGTGTGGGTCATTTACTTTAATGATATGACCACTACTGTAATACTGCACCTCTTGAGCCATCTTCCTCGTCCCAGTACTTAGAGGATTATGGGACTTGAAGTTCCTAATTACAAAGTCAGATTATCTTATTTGAATTTCACTTCTACACCTCGATTTGTTCTTTTTAAAGGAATATCATGCCCTGATTGAAGAGGGAACAGCAATTCTTTTAGGTCGTTATTATCCATAAATTCCCTTTCACTGTATCTTTATGTTTAACGGTGGTCTTTAGTTTTACATGTCTTTTGGATTTTCATGGGGCTTTCATTTATCCTAAAGCCCAGGAGTTCATGAGTGTTTTTACTCCTGTCTACATGTGTATTTTGTGACACAGCGAGATGGTTTTTATAATAAGCCATTACACATTTTGGTATTACACAGTCACCCGCCCTCGAGAAAGACAAATATTGTGTATCATCCCAAAAGGTCCTCTCATTCCCCTGAGCCTTTTCTCCTCCCAGGTGATCCTCCCGCAGAACACCACCCCAAGTTCAGGATCAGAAAGCCTCTGCTTTTCCCTGGCCACCTGGGAGGAGACTTTAGGCAGGGAATTATTGAGGAGTAGGATTCATCACATCACCATTGCGAGTGGATCTTTGCTACAAGAGGAGGGATGTTTAATCCTTGGTCCGGAGAAGGATTGAATAATAAGGATGTGTTGGGCCATATGCACATTTATTTATCTGCAAAGTATAAGGGGAGAAAGTTGAGGTGCATTGAGGGCATTCTTGAGCTTTTTTTTATTTTTATTTAAATGGTGTTTGATGCAAGCATCTTTACAATACATAAACAAGATAAAGTAAAATTAAACACTTTGGAACATAACACAATACATTATTTCCATATTCTATAAAAGAATCCACAACTCCTTAACTACGTAATAAAAGCTTAACATAAGAATGAACAACTAAAAGTGATAAAAACAGAGTATGACAAAAAAATAAATCATGACTTAATGCTTTAACAGCATAACTGTTAGCATCTTATCATAAACATTGAAGTGTCTCCAGAGGCCTATGATACAAACAAAACTTATTATTGACAGTCCATGCAATTCTAGAATGAAAACCCTCATACATTTAGGTATACTTGTTCTTAATTATCAACAAGTATGGTTGTTAAGATGATTTGGGGACAATTGCTTGAAGAAAGCTTTAGACATGAGATTACTATTTGGTTTAATTAATAGATTAGCAAATACTAAATCTCCTCTTCATCTAGTTTTGTTTGAATGAAAAATAAAAAGCGAGTTAGAGAGAGAAGCAAGGTTTTGTTGTCTCCCCACATACAGAAAATCCAAAATAGTTCCGTAGAGAAACTTGAACTGTTCACCATAAAGTGTCCAAGAAACGACAATTGTTGGCTTTCAAAAGGTTGACAATAGAGAGTTAGATGCTTTAAAGTTTCTATTTCGTTCGACCTACGGCAGAAACGAAAAAATTGTTCAGATGAATGTACATGTTGATATTTCCAATATTAGTTTGTTCTTTAGTATTGAAAAGGTTTAACCTAAAGGTTTAACCTAAATCTCATAAACACTTGTCTAACTCGATCACTAGGACAAAGCTTGAGATAAGATAACCTTAGAGTTTGTTTACTCCTAAATTTAGCATATTCAACTAGCTGAGAGTAATTTGCTAATTGATCCGATGTAGACGCCCAATCTAGCTGAAGGAGTTTTTTCTTGACAATTTCTGGCCGTGTTACCAAGTCGAATTCTGCCATCCCTAACTCAGCCAGTAGAGCGAACATTTGTTCTTTGAATCGAGCCATGGATATAGGAAAATCCATGGTGATCATATCAGCCAGGTCCTCATAAAGAGAGTTTACTGGTGGTTGTAGCATTTTGCTGAAATTGTTAAGTCTACATCATTGCAACCTCATAGCGAGTGGATATATGCCTAGTTCATGTCTAACACATACATTCGGCAGACTTTTCGGAAGATGTAACACCTTATTCCAGATTAGGCCCTGTATCTTATTTAGATGATTATCTATGCTCAAGATACAAATATCCAGCCCATAGAGCAGGATAGACTCTACTTTAAAGAGATAAAAGTCTATCAAGGGAGTCGTGGAGAATTTACAAAACTTGCTGTAGATGATTCTCATTTGTGCTATTAAAGGGGCTGCTTTGATAGTTAAAGAGTTGTACCATGGTGTCAAGGAATTTGTGATGGTTAAATTATATCCTAGATAAATTAGACCCACTTTGCATTGAATGGCTCTGCCCCCTAAGGTCCAGTTGTAAAGTACGCCTTTTTTTTATTTGAGAATACAAGAATATTAGATTTCTCAGCATTGGTAGTCAAATTATGTTCCGTACAGAAGCCAGCAAAGATGACGATTTTTGCCTGGAGACCAAATGGAGTTGGATCAAATAATATCACATCATCTGCAAAGGCGAGCCAATTTAGACGTAATCTAGCCAATTTTGCCGGAAAAGTTTTTTGATTGAGCCATTGCTCATCCACGTCTGCCAAATACAGGTTAAACAAGACAGATGCCAAGTTACACCCTTGCTTGACTCCTATTTCTGTGCGAATTGTTTCAGTTAGTGAACATGTCTGGTCAATTCTGATTTGATAGTTTGTGTTATGATGTAACAAGGCAATTATAGCTATAAGATGTGACGGAATGCATTTTACCCCAAGGCACACTTCTAATCACACTATCAAATGCTGAAGATAAGTCTAGAAATGCCATGTATATGGGTCCATTTATTGATTGATGAGAGGAAACCAACATATGTGCTAAAATGGTTGCGTTTAATTGTGTATCCATCGATTTCCTAAAGCCGGTTTGAAAGTTTGAAAGAATTTTGTGCGTAGTGATATAGCAATTTAGATCTTGAAGTATTAATGACGCAAAGATTTTAGCTGCAACGTCTGTTATTGTGATGGGTCTGTAGTTGGATGGGTGGTCCATTAACGGAATGATAATGGATGTAAGCCATGAGCTGGGAATGATCCTGGTTTAAAATATGATGTCATAGCGCCTTTTGAGCACAGGAGCTCAAAAGTGGGGATCATCCTTCAAAACGCAAGGTGGAAGCCCATCTGGAACTGTCACCCTGGAGTATTTCAGCCATGGTTAGGGTATCATAAATATCCTTTATTTCGCAAGGACAGACAGGTAGCATACATTTAGAGTATTCCTGTGCATTGAATTCACAAAAACCATGAGGAAGAGAATACTTGGTTCTGTAATATTGTGCCCAAGTAGCACCTGAGATTATTGTTTGAAGGTCCATGTTTTGCTTACCTGTAGGATTTCTAATCAATGCCCAAATTTCTCTTGTATTTTTTTATGCAAATGAGGTTAATGATTTTTTGATTTTCCTTCAAGTGCACATCATGTCGTTTTTATAATTTAGCAAAATTGATTTTTTTGTAGCAAAGTACTCAATAGTGGTACAAATAGAGCTTTTCAGCTGTCTCAATGCACGGTTTTTGTGATTTTTCAATGCTCTAATTGAATTGTTAAGGTGAATAACTGGCTCAGTAGCCACGTCTAGCCATGCTAGGTCCAAAAGATGTCCGCAAATCATGTTTAAGTTCCATCTATCAATTTCTATGGTATTCTTACCTCCCTTAGCATGATCATATGATACCCATAGGTCACGACTAACAAGACTGTTAAGCTTCCTACAAGTAGTTGGATGCCATCTGACCGAAAGCAGCTGCCTGTCAATGACAGGTAATGTAAGTGTGGAGTCTACCATAAAAGTGAAGCAAGGGGTGAATAATATGCAATTCAGCAAAAGATGATCACTACTCCCAGCTTGAACTAGGTTAAGCGGCCCTGCTTTCCTGGCTACACCGGTCGATAGCACCAGATAATCAATGTAGGATCTATGGGAGCCTCTCTGCCAAGTCAAAGGGACAGATTGTCTGGCTGAGAAAATTATCTGACGGTCCCAATCTTCAACGAATTGGACCCATAATAGCCCATTTACATGCGAGTGCGAGAGGGATGAATTCAAATAAGACGTCGCCTCAAGTAATAATTTCTAAGTTAGAGTTATAAGGAAAAGCATCAATTAATATTGGATATTGGATTTAGGTTAAAGTTTACAATCTCAATGAGAGAAGAGACTGGATTCCAATAGAGACAGACGATCAAAAAATTCTGAGAAATACTAGAGGACAATGTTAGTTCGATGACCAGAAATTGTGATGAAGAAAAGATTACTCGGGACGAGCCATGCAAATTATTTTTGATCAGCACAATCAGCACAGCAAGACCACCAAACGGTCTCCTTGAAAGTCCTTTTTCGGCACGATGGGAATGCGCAGTATACCCATCCGAAACAATGCCCTTCAAGGACACTGTTTCCTGTAGAATAATAAGTGATGGGTAGTTAGCCGGTTTTAAGGATTGAAACCATGTATGATAATTATTGAAACCACAACAATTCCATGAACAAATGGAGAGAACTACAGTCTATGAGATAGTGGACTGTGTATTAGTATTTGTTGGTGTTTTCATCAACGGTTCAAGCCATGCTAGTCCTTTTTTGTCATGTTGGAAAAATTAATCGAGTTGCTCTTTTAAGGCATTGTTGACTGTCTAAGCATGATGGTCAGAAACTGTTGCCAGCGCGGGCAATGAAACCAAAGGGGGGGTTGGTATTCAATAAAAGAAACAGTTTCTTCTATTGAGTTAAAAATGAACAATTGGTAACCAAGAGCCACCAAGTCCGCTTCGTGATCCCATATTAGTTTTGCTATTGTGTGAGTTTGCAATTTACATAGCATGCAGTTGTTCTTTAGGATAGGAAGTTTGATCCATTCCACGTCATCCGAGATCAAGCTCCGGAGAGATGGAATTAAGTGGAAGAGTTTCATTAAAGCTGAACGATTTAAACTAGTTGGTCCATTTTTATTGGTGTGGGAGTACCAACCCATCAGTAATTTCATTTCAGATGATACATCATCGAATACGGTACTTGGAGACTCTGGTCCAGAAGGACTCTGTGTGCCTAATTCCACGGCCTCATCTTCAGTTCTCGAGATTTGACTAGTGGAAATGTGTCACACTTGAGTCTGTCCATTCAAGGCGTGAAGCACAGAGTGTACGTCCTTGACTGACAGTGCTTTAATTTTAAAGCCACGTTGTCCTTTCATTCTGCTAGTGTTGTGAGGATTACCTGGTCATTTATCCGTTGAGTTAGGATATCTTCGTTAATAGAAGGATTAATGCCAAGAGTGGTTGGGAGAACGTCCTGAATAGGACCAGATGTGTTTTTTGTTATCAGTTGCCGGAAAATAATTAAGCATCTGCGTTTGTGTTAGAGGAATATTTGCAGTAGTTGTTTTTTGCAATGGATCCCTGTTCTGAGTCAAGGCTAAGGTAGTCTCTTTCCCTAGCATTGTGTCAGAGGACGGAAAGACAGTAAGTACGTTTGAGTTCACCTTAGCTGACAACGCTGTTTCATGATTTTTTAAATCGAGATGAATTTTGCTTTCGAGATCTAATTAAGGTCAATGATGACATCATCATGAGCTAAGTTGGCAAGTTTTTTAACAGTTGAGCTGTGACCTTTTATTTTTTTTGCTGGCAGATTCTTAGATTTGCAATCTGTCATACCTTTGGAATTTATGTCAGTTTTGGCCTGAGCCAACACTGTCTTTCTCCTTTTAATCACTCACAGGTATGATTTCTTGACTTTACCCACCATGAATTGTACATTTTGTTGATTTTCTTGATGAGTGTTTGTGTCATCATTAGACACGTTGGTCTCAGCAGAATTTGAGTCATCAGCTTCTAGAATTGCAGTAAGCGCCGATGGGCTATCTGGTGTGCCAGAAGCTACCACATTGGATGTAATACTGTCACGTGTCCTGTATACTGTATGCAGAGGGTCATTAGGTACCAGATTATCTTGCAGAAGAATGTTTTCAATAACTACAATTCTATCACGCTGCAGCTTTGCCACCATCATGTAATCAATAGACGGCGAGGCCTCATCTTTGAGTGGGGCAGGTTTTGGCAGTTTTAATGCATCAGTAAATAGTTTTGGCTTCAACATGCACTGTTCCAATTCAGTACATGTTTGTGAATCTTGTGTCCTATAGCTTATTACTGGGATATTCTGGTGATGAAGATAACAGTGTGTGGATATGCAAGGTTGATGTAGTGAAGGTGTCTGAAAATGTTCACGTGCCAGCATGAAGCTTTCAATTCTACTCAATTTAATAAGAATGTCAGAAGTAGATGCGTTAAGGGAATTGATTGCTAGATGCGAATGTTCATGCCCCTTGTCCAACAGATTGAGTATCCAAGTGAGGCCAGGAAAGTTTTGCAGCTCATGTTCATTTAAGTTGATTAACGAATCTTCCAGGGGATAAAAGGGAAGATTAGCATGCACAAGATGAGATGAAGCTCCTATAGCCTGTTGTGAGGCGGAGCTGGTTAGATCAACCGAGGAATACAAAGGGAGCAGCTCTAAAATGAATGCGCCATCTTCAGGGGTTGGAGAACTGGCATTCATTTGTTTGTGGCTTTTCTTCTTTGTGTGTAAGACCGTCCCCATTTAAGCTAGGGACAGGCCGAGACCTTGATGGGGTTTGATGAAAATGGACCTGTTCCCATATGCCTTGAATTTTAGAGGCGGGTATTGAGGGTCCATTTGACAAGCTTACTCGCTTATGTAATTCAGCCATGACTACTGGTGCAACTAGCGAGGTATCTAGATCTGGACTAACATTCAAGTTGCACGCTGCACCAAGTAGAGAGTTGTCAATAATAGGAATATTATGTAAACTATGCGAGTAAACGCTCACGTTTAGTTGCTGTTTGGAAGCGTTTTTTGAGTCATTTCCCAGTCCAACCTTATTTGGTATATTGACATGGGTATGACCATTACAAGTGCCACCACCATCAGGGTCTGAATCAGTTGAATCATAATGAAGATGTGGATTTTCCACTGTTTGCGTCACATTTACTTGAGCTGGTGATGACGCCCCAGCCATAATGGCAGAGCTTGCTTGCGATTTAACGGGCAAATTACGTCTGCATTTTCCATTTCTTAGAGTGCTCGTGGCCATGATAGAATGAGGGTTTACCAAATCGAAGTCCAGTGTGGAGCACAGTCTAATAATGGTGTGTGGGTAGCTGTGGAATACGATTGTTAGTCTCTCATGTGTTCAGTGTAGGACGTAAAAGTAAAAGCCGTACCTGAACCGCGCACCCACAGTGGAACCAAGCAATTGTATTTAGGATCCTAACTTGTGTATGACACAATACAGGTTTAATCCCACGCAGCCACGCCGCACACCCGAACAGCCAAACAGCCTCGCACGTACGGGTGCGCGTGCGTGGTGCATGTAAGCGTGAAAGATGTAGGAAAGGCAGGTGCTGGTAGGCGGAGCCAGGGGGCGGAACAGAACAAAAACAAGACAGAAACAGAGAACGGAATGAATGAAATGAGTAAGAACACGCAAAGCACAGGAAAGCAATGCAATTGAGTCTGCTAAAGTCCATCAATATTTACTTGGGCAGCAGTCCAAAGATAAGGTGAATAGGTGTTGCGGCAGGTGCTGATAGGCGGAGCCAGCGGGCGGAGCTGAACAAAAACAAGACAGAAACAGAGAATGGATGCGGGTGCGCGTGCGCTGTGCGCGTGAGAGTGAAAGATGCAGGAAAGGCAGGAGCTGGTAGGCATAGCCAGGGGAGAAGTTGGGCAGTAGTCCAAAGATAAAGTGAATAGGTGTTGCAGCACAAGTGAAACTTCTCCTTGCACACAGCAAAGTGGATGTGTTGTCTCACAGCATCCCAGGCAAACAGCCTCGCACTTACGGGGCAGCTCTGGTATGCGCGCGGTGCGCGTGAGAGTGAAAGATGTAGGAAAGGCAGGTGCTGGTAGGCCGAGCCAGGGGGTAGAGCTGAACAAAAACAAGACAGAAACAGAGAATGGAATGAATGAAATGAGTAAGAAACACGCAAAGCACAGGAAGCAATGCAATTAAATCTGCTAAAGTCCACCAATATTTACTTGGGCAGCAGTCCAAAGATAAAGTGAATAGGTGTTGCGGCACAAGTGACACTTCGCCTTGCAGACGTCGAAGTGGATGTGTTGTCTCACAGCTTCCCAGCCAAACAGCCTCGCACTTATGGAGCACTTCCGGGGCACTTCCGGGTGCACGCGCGCTGTGCGCGTGAGAGTGAAAGATGTAGGAAAAGCAGGAGCTGGTACACAGAGCCAGGGGGCGGAGTTGGGCAGCAGTCCAAAGATAAAGTGAATAGGTGTTGCAGCACAAGTGAAACTTCTCCTTGCAGACGGCAAAGTGGATATGTTGTCTCACAGCGTCCCAGCCAAACAGCCTCGCACTTACGGGGCACTTCCAGTTGCGCGCGCGCTACGTGTGAGAGTGAAAGATTTAGGAAAGGCAGGAGCTGGTAGGCAGAGTCAGGGGCGGAGTTGGGCAGCAGTCCAAAGATAAAGTGAATAGGTGTTGCGGCACAAGTGAAACTTCTCCTTGCACACAGCGAAGTGGATGTGTTGTCTCACAGCGTCCCAGCCAAACAGCCTTGCACTTACGGGGCCCTGTCACTCTTGAGCTTTGGAGGATGTTTGAGGATTTATAAGATGTCCCTGATGACCCTAAGAGATGAGAAACTATAATCAGAGCACCCTGTGGTACCTCTACACCTTGTGTATTCCCTGCATCCCATTATGCCCCTAAATCTTCCACAGCCCGCCATCCCCAAATGGATATTACGCCATGCAAGCAGGATGTCACCTCATGCAAGCAGCCAGATGTTATACTAAGTTATACTAATCCTGACTATGTGCCCCATGCAGCCCTGTGACAGAGAGCTCCCACCGCCTATGAAAATGTCTCACAGCCTTTAGCAGTGAATGTGACACCTGAGCCACTTGTTATAGAGACAGAAAACAGGGCCCGAGAGATTTAGAAACAGCGATTTGAAGGACATAGGCAGAGCCTGCGTGAGTAATGCTGGAACAGGGAGAAGAGCACAGTGCACCAATAGGGCCAGATTAATGGACAGTGGGTGATGACAATACAGCAATTATAGACATAGACGTCGAAACGAAGGATGATATCTGCAATGATCAGATGCATCGAGCAAGGCTACATTGTGCTGACAGTTTAGACTATGAGTCGATTAGAGCAGATACAGATGCAGAAGTAGGAGGAATGGGCAACAGGTGAGGAACTGGGTTAAGAGATGCCATCCAGAGTGACACCAAGAGTAGAGAGTTTATGCAGTCCAACACCCAGAGCGCCACGAGGTCGCATGGCAGGGGCAAAAGGGAAGCGATGGAGGAGAACCTTATCAGCTAAGCCAATGGCAACACAGCTTCCATTGCCACATAAAGCCCCTGGAATTGCACAATATGTGTCCTGGTCACACTTAGATATAAACAATTTGATGAAGGCACTGCCATCGCTCACAGCATGACATGGCAAGTGGATATATGCACGTGAATAACAGACAACCAGCATTACACTAGTGGTAGGAGATTTGAAACATTTGTTTGTTGCGTTGTTGGGAGATCAAGCAGATGATATTTGCAGGAAAGCGGGATACCCAGGGGTACAAAGTGGGCGATGATAACCATGAGAGAGCACATTTTAATGATTTTTGGGTGAAAGCATGGGCTGCATTAAAGGCAGCGTTTCCCGACGCACCAGATACACATTCGATTATGGCGTGCACTATGAACCCAGACGAAGATCCGGCACAATATATAAACCTAATTCAGGAGATGTAGAGGGCTGAGGAATGGGAACCATGTGACAAAATAGTAGCAATATATGACCACATCTTAAAGAAGGGGCTCCCAAAGGATGTACAGAAATCTTTGGATAAAGTGGTGGGGATTGAGGCTTAGGAATGGACAGAGATTCAGGGAATCAAAGTACCCCATTGTAGGCAAAGGCACGTGAAGAAGGAAGAGGTGGATAAAGCGCAGAAGGCTGAAGCTAAGCTAGTGCATAAGAAATTAGCAAAGTTGAGTATGGAATAAGCAGTGATTACAAGCCCGCATGTAGGGCTGGTGGACACAAGGATGACACCGGATTGGACGGAAGGGTACCAAGGTTATCCAAAGAGGGTATCAATGAGGGAGAGAGGGGTTTTCCAGAGGATAAGGAGGTAGAGGAAGGTGAATTTGGAGGTATGGGGCAGATATTTGGAGGGCCAGGACCATGTTTGTCATGTGGGAGAATAGGGCATTTTGTGCGAGAATATAGAAGTAGTATATTTTTATGATCCCCACCTCTACCCCAGTGGCCCAGCAGTTTCACTTACATATCACCGGCCATCGAGGAATGAAGCCTCAGAGATCCCAGAATGGCCTAGGTCCCGCACAGGCACCCCAGCAGGGACAACAACCATGCCACACCAGCTTATGTACAGCAGCCAACACAAAAGTCAGTACCGCAACCATGGGATAAAAACCCTTTGCCATAAGGCACAGTGTTGCAATATGCAAGGATGAGTGTGACGGGAGGTAACCCTTTCCTTTTCCCAGGGTGGAACACTTATTCAGATAAGGATAGCCCACAGAGAGCCCTGTCATGTCCAGTCCTGTCAATCACTGCCGACCTGGAAAAAAATAATGCGTGAAGGAAGTGTGCTTCCCCCTATCAGGATAGGTAATGTACTTGCAGGGGTTCTCTGGGTAATACAATCGAATCCCATAAAGGTAGGTACTGAAGAGGTGTAAGCTCTGATATTATTTTTTAGCAAACACACCAGTGAACATGTTAGGTAGGGACCTTCTAAGCAAGCTACATTTGACGATTTCTTTCACGGAAGAAGGAATAGTGTGTTACACAAAATAATTTAATATGCTAGGGTTGTGGCAGAAACACAAACATTGTATCGCGATGGAGAATCTAGAGCAATGCCCTGCAGCCAGATCTGTTTTTGTATGGAGCGACAGTGTTGGGTTGGGTACCTGGCATCAGGAATAAACCATGGAGAGTGCTGTCTGGATTTTTGTTCAGGTCAGCATTTCTGAAGACCATGCTCTGGGTACCATTATCACTCTATATTTGGAAGTGGTGATGGTTGCGAACTACAAGGTAGTATTGAGGGAGATAATTGGTGTACAATTTTGTGTATTGACACAGCGCAGCCACTAATGGGGGTGGGGGGTGTCAGAAGGACAGTTGTTTGAAATGTTGATAATAATGGAGAGATGATCTTTGAGGTATACATTCTGTGTCAAATATTGGTTCAGCCTAGGCATATACCCTGTCCTATACTTAATGTCAAACCATGCCTACATATGTACAGGAATATATGGCGATGGTACCAGCATTCTATGTACTGACAATTCCCATCACGTAGGGCTCTTGAAGAGCTTAGGAGCAGTGCGTATCACGTGGAAGCAGGATGCAGTGTTAACCAGAGAACAACAGTATCCATTATCTAGAGAAGCAGATGAGGGAATACATGAGACAATTGTGGCATTATGGAAACAGGGTATCATAGTACCTTCAGAGTACCCACGGAACACAACAATATATCCTGTCAAAAAATCAAAAGGGTCAAGTTGGAGGATGATACAGGACCTCTGCCCATTGAATAATATTGTAGAAGCTGAATTTCCAGTAGTACCAAATCCAATCACAATCCTTTGCAACATCCCCACTGAGGCCACATATTTCACTGTGATTGAATTTAAAAATATGTTCTTCTCCATTCCATTGCACCCTGATTCTCAATACCTCAAAAGGTTTATATTTCACTAGAAAAGATTCCAGCATACAAGACTTCCTTAGGGGTACTGTGAGTCCCCCAGCATTTTCACAGAGTACTCCATATGAACATTGGTAATATACATTTACAGAGCATTATTATTCAGTATGTAGATGACCTCCTAGTGTGCAACATGACAGAAGACCAATGCAGTGACGCTGCTGACACTGCTTGCAGAGAAAGGATACAAAGTAGATAAGGATAACATGCAATACTGTCAGAAGGAAGCGGTGTAGTTGGGATGGATTATATCATCTGCAGGAAAAAGAGTCTTCCCAGAGAGAGAGGCTACAGTACAAAACCCACCACAACCAACCACAGTTAACTAAATGCAGCTGTTTTTGGGATTGTGTAACTTTTGTAGAGCATGGATTTTCGACGATCCTAGTTACACAAGCCCTCTGCTGCAGTGACTCAAAGAGGCACAGAAAAGCAAAGGAACTCTTACATGGACAGGAGAAATTATTACATGTTTCCAGGAACTCAAGAATGCCATCAGCAATCCACCAATACTAGCAGGACCCGATTATAAGAAGAAGTTGTATTTATTTTCACATTCCAACTGACAGGTCATGACAGCAGTGTTGACCCATCTAACATCTATGGGACACAACCCTTTGGCATATTACAGTGGAATATTAGATTCAGTAATGCAGGGTCAATTTATGTATGAACAGGCATTGGCTGCTGTGGCCTCTGCAATTGAAAAGTCCTCCATAATTACCATGGGATGCTCAGCAACGTTATATGTAAAGCACACAGTATTTGCAATTCTTGAGTGATCCAAGTTCACTATAACTACACAAAGTGCTTTTGCATATGAAATTATCTTGTCATGTTAATCCATTCACATTGTGAGGTGTTGTACAGTAAACCTGCCACATTTATTGCAATACCTGTTCACTAACTGACGCATCTCCCACCTGGTGACCTGCAGCCACATGGCATTTGCTGTAGTTTGAATAAATGGCAGCAGGAAGGAGGGGGAAAAGTTCTCTTTTCTAGCAAACAGACGAAACTGGTCTGGTGGTCACCTTCAGTTTGTCAGATGTTTCTTATGACCATTAATTCTGTATTTTCTGGCAACAAGGCCTTGGTGAGTGAAGGGCACGCATGTAGGATGGGGTATTTGTTGCTCCTGGGGGCTGCACATTTATAACCATCAGCTTGGAGTGAGGAACTACCAGATCTGCATTAAGGTTGCAGCTGCAGAGGTTATAGGTAGGGCAGTGGATTACAGGCCCTGTGTTTAGAAATAGTGCATGAGGTTATGTTTTGAGTGAAGTGCAAGAAGGAAGCTGAAGTAGGTGGAGAGAGAAGATGGAGTCAGAAAGGAATTGTGGTAAATGCAAGGTCAGCGGGTCGACATGGCAAGAGTGCCGGCATAATGGATTCCAAGGCCTAGCACATGATGAGCAGAATGAAGGCCCTGATGGGGGGCTGTGGCTCTGAGTAGTTTTTCCCAAGACAAATCCCCTTTCCATCCCCCAAGAGAGAAGCCGAAGTCAGAGACACCAGAGCAGCCTAGATAAACGCTATTTGTTTCCAGATGAAGAGATCGAAGTAATTGGGATTGGAATGTTAGAAGGGAGGAGGATATGTAGGGATGCACCCTTTGAAGCACTCATTCAGGAGAACAGGGCATAAGGTTCTGTGATTCCAATAGGCTAGGAGATGATTTAGACCACTAATGCCCTCCCTGAAGGAGTGGTCATCCAATTTGAAGTACAAGTACATTACATTACATTACATTGCGCTTTGAAACACATTGGGCCTCATTACGAGGTAGGTGGTAAGGGATTACTAGCACCGGTAAGGACGCCAGTGATCCCTTACCACCTTATTCCGAGGTCCCTTAGCGGGTCCCTTCCTTAACGCCTGGTTTTACCAGGCGTTATGGAAGGGACCCGTTAAGGGACTTCAGAGCTAATAACGGTACCGCAAATTGCGGTACCGTTATTACCTCCATCCCCATTCCCATTGAGCCCTATGGTGGCTCGAATGGGAATGGGGAATGGTTCCCGGAAAGGGGACTTACGGGGTCCTCCAAGGTTGGAATGACCCGGTAAGTCCCTATTTCGGGAACCCGGACCCGGAATGCGGTAAGGGGGTAGCCATGGTGCTTATAGCACCATGGCTACCTCCTACCTCGTAATGAGGCCCATTGTGTATAGGCGCTATATAAATAAACTATCATATCATAACCAAAGCAAATACATCCCTAAAATTCAGCTTCAAGAGTCACGTCCTAGTCACGTCATCACTGGGCACCTGGTATTGGAAGGAGATAAGAGGGAGCTGTGTCTGGAACATACCATGGTTTGGGATAGGAGGAGTAGAGGTGATGCTAATAAAGTTAGGCGAGGGTCGGGGTGCAGGTTTGTGCGCGCCGCAGCATCTGGTATAATGAGAATGCCCATTGTCTTATCAAGGCAGTGTTGGCCTCACCAGTCTTACTTTGAATGTGCCTGGATGGAAGGGGTGCACATCACATGACGGTTAAGATTTATTAGTGTGTCAATATACCTGTTAGCCAATCATGTACTAGGAGTCAATAGTGATGATGTAGTAGATCACGTGGATAGGGGATATGGGCTTAAATGAGATGTGGACAATTGTGCAGAGACTATAGGGGGCTATTAGCATGTTAAGTGGGTGGTAGCCAATGAGGGTGGTGGGATGAAGTTGTTACCTATGTATGATGATAATGTGCGGTTTTACGCTATTTAAAGTGTAACTTCTTGGGGCATGATGAGCTCTATGTCAGTTTGGTTCTTCAGGACCGTCTGAGACCTTTTCATGCAATAAACCTTGTTTTCCCTTGCAAAGCGGTGCAGTGGTTGTTTGACCTTCTTGGATTACTTTAATCGCACAGTTTTTGGGTCACGTGTCTACAATAGGGGGCTGAAGTATTGTTGATTAAGGATCCATCATTGTAGAATTTGAGACGATTTTGTTTTTTGAGCTGCAACTATACTGTCAGTTTACACCATGAGCCGGGTCTTTGGGTTTGATCAGGGACCAAACGCCTGTGAAACAATTAATGTTTTGGACCATTTTGGAGAGCATTTGACACTATAGTGTGATCCCCCCAACCTTGCCTAGAGTTAGGGGCAGCACGTGGCTCTGCAATATGTCACTTTTCACAATTTTGTGGCATGTTGTCTGCAAGGACACAGCAACAATCTGCATGCCACAATGGCAGTAGTTCAGAAACTTTTCCTGGACACCAAACCAATCACATTGACCATTTCTCAGCTAGTCAATATGGTTGCCCCTCACCAAACCTATCCGTCCTGGTGGCTATTCTCACCTGAATCAGTCCGCTATACAGTTTTATTTTGCCACTTTTGAGTAATTATTCAACTGCTTTGTCTTCGGCATTATTCCATACAAATTGTTAAAGATAGCCTATCTTAGCTAGTGGTAGGAACTGTGTGATTTAGCTGGTGGTGATTCCATTTTTGGAAACACAATATTTTATTTACTGGCAGTGCATTAGATGGCTCTTGTTTTCATTGCATTTATTATCGTTTGCAATCTTACTATCATCTTTAAGGACTGCATTTTGCATTTCTTTGTATCGTTTGAATGTTTTTTTAAAAATGTGTTTTGAAAGAATAAATACAACTAAAAAAATAAAATAAAAAAAATAATAAAATTGTAATACTACAACTACAGAAATAGTTAGGTATTCGATATTAGAAAGAACATATGCTAAAAAAAGAGCAGTGCATAAGGAACACTCTTTGTAGCTGAAGAATCTTGAACATGTGGACATGTGCATATAACACACCTGTGTGGGGGGTACGGTGGAGATACCATTGTCAAACAAAGGATGTGATAGGGGGACACGATGGGAACATGGAATTGGGACAGTACAGACTAGCGAACAGTAGAGCTAGGTTTACCATTGCACTACACTTTATTACAGGAGGTGAACAGGCAAGTTAGTTGAGTGCCCCAGGTGTTTAGTTTAAAACATGCCTTATGTGCATGTTTTAAACTAAAGCTATACTGAAATCATGGAGTTCCCATGGCACAGCCTCACCTTAGCAATTCTTGTTATTAGTTGTTGTGGGTGAGCGGGAAAGGAAAAGTGTTTGAAAACCTCAATCCTCTCCAAGGAAGGCCATTATTAAAGGTGAAGCAATTGGTGTTCATTTATTTGCGATATAACACCGTGCTTGGAATTAAAGTACATTACAAAATGTCACACATAGCTATACCATTGCTGTGTGTTTTACAGTAGTTGAGTGATGAAGTATTGGATGATACCTGAACCTAGTGGTGGAGGGTCAGTGATGAGAACCTTGAGGGAAGAAGCGACATACAGGGGGTAATTCATAGAAATTCGCACAAAAGTGGCGCACGCCGCTGGCCCACAGTGTTCCCGGGTGAATGTCTGCGCCAGCCGTGTGCGCTAAAATCGATTTCCGCGCACAGCGTATTCATAGATTTTAGCCTCCAAAAGCAGCCGTGGCGCAGAGTGGCGCAGCGACCCTGCATCAGCGCCAGTTACGCCCCCAAGAACGCCCTCGCGCAAAGAAAAGCCAACAAAATCCCCAATCCAGCGCAAAGGGCTGTGCCAACCCTGGACCACTTTACCGGACTGCCAAACAGCAAACACCAAGCGGGGAACGTGTATTACGGGTTTCGTGGTAACTTCCACACGCGAAAGGGCCTGTGCGAGAGGGGTACGTGTATAACTGTTGTTCGCGTGAATTCATACACGCGATTGGCCTGGGTACGTGTATTTCAGGGGTGCGCAGGAAGTTTTACACGCGATTGGCCTGGATACGTGTATTCCAGGGGTGCGAGTGAAGTTTCACACGCGAAAGGGCCCTGTGCGAGGGGGGCACTGTTTTCCTGGGGTGCGCGGGAAGTCTTACACACAATTGGCCTGGGTACGTGTATTTCCGGGGTGCGCAGCAAGTATTACACGCGATTGGCCTGGGTACGTGCATTTCAGGGGTGTGCAAGAAGTTATACACGCAAATGGCCTGGGTACGTGTATTTCAGGGGTGCGCGGGAAGTTTCACACGCGATTGGCCTGGGTACGTGTATTTCCGGGGTGCACAGGAAGTATTACATGCGATAGGCCTGGGTACGTGTATTTCAGGGGTGCGCGGGAAGTTTTACGCGCGAATGGCCTGGGTACGTGTATTCCAGGGGTGCGCAGGAAGTTTCACACGCGATTGGCATGGGTACTTGTATTTCCGGGGTGCGTGGGAAGTATTACACGCGATAGGCCTGGGTACGTGTATTTCAGGGGTGCGCGGGAAGTTTCACACGTGATTGGCCTGGGTACGTTATTTCCGGGGTGCGCGGGAAGTATTAAATGCGATAGGCCTGGGTACGTGTATTTCAGGGGAGCGTGGGAAGTTTTACACGCGAATGGCCTGGGTACGTGTATTTCAGGGGTGCGCGGGAAGTTTCACACGTGATTGGCTTGGGTACATTATTTCCGGGGTGCGCGGGAAGTATTAAATGCGATAGGCCTGGGTACGTGTATTTCAGGGGTGCGCGTGAAGTTTCACACGCAAAAGGGCCCTGTACGAGGGGGGTACTGTTTTCCTGGGGTGCGCGGGAAGTCTTACACACGATTGGCCTGGGTACGTGTATTTCCGGGGTGCGCAGCAAGTATTACACGCGATTGGCCTGGGTACGTGCATTTCAGGGGTGTGCAAGAAGTTATACACGCAAATGGCCTGGGTACGTGTATTTCAGGGGTGCGCGGGAAGTTTCACACGCGATTGGCCTGGGTACGTGTATTTCCGGAGTGCACAGGAAGTATTACATGCGATAGGCCTGGGTATGTGTATTTCAGGGGTGCGCGGGAAGTTTTACGCGCGAATGGCCTGGGTACGTGTATTCAAGGGGTGCGCGGGAAGTTTCACATGTGATTGGCCTGGCTACGTTATTTCCGGGGTGCGCGGGAAGTATTAAATGCGATAGGCCTGGGTACGTGTATTTCAGGGGAGCGCGGGAAGTTTTACACGCGAATGGCCTGGGTACATGTATTCCAGGGGTTCGCGGGAAGTTTCACACACGATTGGCCTGGTACGTGTATTTCAGGGGTGCGCGGGAAGTTATACACGCGAATGGCCTGGGTACGTGTATTCCAGGGGTGCGCAGGAAGTTTCACACGCGATTGGCCTGGGTACGTGTATTTCCGGGGTGCGCAGGAAGTATTACACGCGATAGGCCTGGGTAGGTGTATTTCAGGGGTGCGCGGGAAGTTTTACACTCGAATGGCCTGGGTACATGTATTCCAGGGGTGCGCGGGAAGTTTCACACGCGATTGGCCTGGGTACGTGTATATCAGTGGTGCGCGGGAAGTTTTACACGTGAATTGGCAGTGTGGGTCCTCCCAGGTGTCCCCTCTACCCCCTCCACGGCCCCTGCAGGCAGCCCACACCACAGGGGACTACCCTGCACCCCTGGTCATGTTCCGCAGGCAGCCCATCCACCATGGGCATGCCCCCCAGCCAAGCCACATGTCACGTTGCAATATGGTCACCAACACATGTCTCCCAGCACCCCACCCCCCAGCAGTCAGGGACACCTGCCAGCAGGCCCCCACACATGACTCCCAGCTCCCTCACCCCCCAGCAGTCAGGGGCACCTGCCAGCAGGCCCCCACACATGTCTCCCAGCACCCCCACCCCACAGCAGCCAGGGGCACCTGCCAGCAGGCCCCCACACATGTCTTCCAGCACCCCCACCCCCCAGCAGTCAGGGGCACCTGCCAGCAGGCCCCCACACATGTCTCCCAGCACCCCCACCCCCCAGCAGTCAGGGGCACCTGCCAGCAGGCCCCCACACATGTCTCCCAGCACCCCCATCCCCCAGCAGTCAGGGGCACCTGCCAGCAGGCCCCCACACATGTCTTCCAGCACCCCCACCCCCCAGCAGTCAGGGGCACCTGCCAGCAGGGCCCCACACATGTCTCCCAGCACCCCCACACCCCAGCAGTCAGGGGCACCTGCCAGCAGGCCCCCACACATGTCTCCCAGCACCCCCACCCCCCAGCAGTCAGGGGCACCTGCCAGCAGGCCCCCACACATGTCTCCAAGCACCCCCACCCCCCAGCAGCCAGGGGCACCTGCCAGCAGGCCCCCACACATGTCTCCCAGCACCCCCACACCCCAGCAGTCAGGGGCACCTGCCAGCAGGCCCCCACACATATCACCCAGCACCCCACCCCCCAGCAGTCAGGGGCACCTGCCAGCAGGCCCCCACACATGTCTCCCAGCACCCCCACCCCCCAGCAGTCAGGGGCACCTGCCAGCAGGCCCCCACACATGTCTCCCAGCACCCCCACCCCCCAGCAGTGCGGGGCACCTGCCAGCAGGCCCCCACACATGTCTCCCAGCACCCCCATCCCCCAGCAGTCAGGGGCACCTGCCAGCAGGCCCCCACTGATGTCCCCCTGCCCCCAGCTCATGGCGATCCCAATCATGGCCCTTATGGCCATCCTACCCAGCACAAAGACCCAACCAAGTTTTGCATCCACCCACATAGAAAAGGCAATTACATGATACAACCCCAATGGCAAGTATGTAAATGAACACTTGTCCGTCACACACACACAATGGTTGCAAGTGAATGTGAAAACCCATATCTTGACCTACATGAAACCAATGAGATAATACCACACATCGAAGTATGAAGAAAAACATGTATTAAACACAACATGAATGTAATTAAAATCAAACAAACAACAATGGGAATAAAAAAAGAATAGCTGGATGTCCGTGAAAGAATGAAAAACAAGAAATCATAATCCAAAGAAATCCAAAAGAAATGGTGTCCAAAGTCACAGTCCAACAAAGCAAATCCAAGGGAAAAAACAAAGTGAAAACCATTGCTGCATGGTTCAATTTAAAAAAAAGAAAGAGGAATCCAATGGAGAACTATATACAACAATCCAGGGTCCATGAGCCCAACTGAAGAAATGAAACCTATCAAAAATACTACCTATTAAAAAAATATATACAGAAACGTGGTGCATTGTCCAAGCGCAAACAAAATAAAGAAAAAACGAACGGAAACTTAACACTAAAGAACTATTTACAAGGGCAGCGGGCTAGTCCGACGGCTCACTTCTGGATGTTCCGGGCCAGGGCATCATCGAACACCTGCTCAATGTCCTGGAGGCGGTCCTCTTCCATGGCCCCGAGGGTTCGCAGGGACGACGACATGTTCTCCTCCAACTCCCTGCAAATCGCCTCGAGGCACTCGGCCCGCCTCAGGGCCCTCCACATGGAGTTCTCCGCCCTGACCATCGTGAGCCGTGCCTCTTCTGCCCGCTGCCGCTCCGCATCTATGGCGTGGCACAACCGCTGCCACACGGAAGACACTTCCCGTCCTGGGTCCTCCTGCCCTCCGGCCGATGCCTGCCCCTCCGATGTCGAAGGCCCCGAGCCATCATGGCTCCCACCTTGTATCCTCTGCTGCTGTGATTGTGCCCGTGCCATGGCTCCTGCTGCCTGAACATCCTCCTCCGGCTGGGGTGCAGATGTTGATGTGGCCACCCCTGCTGGACGTCCAACTCCCGACTGTGGCAGTGATCTTTCCTCCACCAGCCTGGCCGCACGGTCAGAGGCAGCTCCACAGGGCACCCAGGTGATACATGGGTGGGAAGATGGCACGGAGGATGACTGGCGCATAGGGGGTTCAGGTGAGGAGGGGGTCAAAACAAGTCCCAGTAAACGGAGAAATCCGGCCTGGCTGACCTGTCCCAGTAGGCTGACGTGGTCAACAAGCCATTCGAGATGACATGCAGTCTCCTCATGAAAAGACTGCAGGTCACCTTGCATGGCCCATTGACGCAACGCCACACCACCCAGGACAGGCTCAACCCGGTCCCGGATAGCCACGTCCGCAGGCAGAGGAAGGCCAGTTGTCGTAAGCTCATCCCCTGCCTGAAAACGGGTCTGGACGTAGGCATCCCTGCTGGTGCAGGATGATGCAGTCACAGGATCAGGGACAGGATTACACACAGGCACCTCCGCGGCGGCCTGTGCTGCCTCCTGTCCCTGCCCCTGCACTGCACCACTAGCACCAGTGGAATCCCCACCTCCAGACCTCGTCTCTGTCCCTTGCACGGCCTCCACCAAACCCCCCACCAACCTGGATGACTCCGTGCCATCTTCCTCCATCGGGCCCTGTGGGGTCTCAGCTGCCCCTTCTGCTGCCGAGGAGTCCAACTCCGACCTCCGCCTCTTGGACCTTCCCTCAGCAGCTGCGACCTGGGACGCGGCACCGGACTCCTCACTCCCCGACGAGATGACAACATGGGAGGGGAGCCGGGCCTTGCGTCTCCGGCTGGCGGTGCGATCCCCGCCGCTGTGCTCCACAGCACCCTCTCCGCCCTCTCCATCAGTTGACGCTGCAAACAGGGAGAGATAGGAGACAGGCATCAGGGCACTGTACAATGGACTCATACACACATGACAGTTGCACACGAGTGTCATTGTCAAACTTCAGACATGGCATCACAATCCCCAACACACATGTCATTTCAACTCACACACATGAGCTATTCCACAGCCGTATCGCAACAGCCAGCACCATCCATACACATACTACAGCATGAGCAGGCAAAGGTGAGCCAGACATCACATGACACACAGGGAGTGCACTAGACATGCACTGTTGCACCCTTGTCAAATACACACACACGCACATGTACACGGTGCAGATACATGCAGCTGGAACCGACATCCATGTGTGACACCACGAACATGCCTACTTACATACAGTCATTCAAACATGTGTGCTCACACATCTGCATTTGGCATGCAAGCTCACACACACATGCACCATCCATGTGTCACACATGAGAGGCCTCGCATGTGTTAGCCTCACGGCCCTGTACACACACATCCATACATGGCCCTACAAAACCACATGTGCAATCTGCACACTACTGGCACACCACCACACGCACAGCTTACAATCAGTATGCATGTACACTTACCGCTCGACTCCAGACGGGTCTGCCTCTCAAGGACCTGGACGTGGAGCGATGGGGATATGCGTTCCAGGACCCTCATTTGATCTTCCGACAGGTGGCCCCGGCGCCCCTTAGCATCCGCTGCCTTCAAGAGGTGCCGGGCCTTCTTGAGGGTCCTGGACCTGAAGTCCTCCCAGCGCTTCTTGACATGATGGAATTGGCGGACTGCCACCCCCTCCGCGTTGATGGCAGTCACGATGTCCGTCCAGATCCCGGTCCGTCCTTCTTTGACGGCACGCAAACTTCCGAAGAGGGCATCATACTGCCCCAGGACTTGCTCCACCAGGACACCAACTTCGGTGGCAGTGAAGCTGGTAGCCCTCTGCCTCTCTGGCTGGGGGTTGCCAGTGGTGCCAGATGGAGATGTGCCCGACATGGCAACCCCAGAGGCAGGAGTGGGTGGGCAAATGGGTCCTGGGGCTTGACTGTGGAGCGATGGAATCCCAGTCGGGAGTCTTCGGTTCCAGCAGGGGTGGTCACAGCAACTGCACCCCTGGCTGATGTGCAGGCAGCAAATAGCATGGCACGTGGGCAGCAGGCAGGCAGGCAGCAGCAGATGGCAGGTGGGAGCGTGCTCGGGGCTCTCGGGGGCAGTAATTCGGCTTTCTGGGCAGGAGCGTGGTCTTCCGTGTGCTTACGCGTGGCCAGCCTGATACGGAGTGATTTGGCACGTGAAAATCCAGCACATCTGCATGTAATTCGAGGAAAGGCCCTTAGCGTGTAAGCGTGTCAGCACACGTACGCAATTTCATTGGAACAAAGGCCCTTAGCGCTTAAGCGCGTCTGTGACGTGGACGCAGGTGTTTCCCTGAACACGGGGGGTGCATGTTACACGTCCAAAAACTGCACGTCCGAGTGTCAGCTCATGTAATTGGAGGATAGGCCCTTAGCGCGTACACGCAGAAGTGACGTTGGACGTGTGGGCTGGTTTAAAAGGCACGTGTATGATGCCATTTCCTTGTATGTGCTTTTCGTGGAGAGCGAGTGGGTGAATTCTGTACTTCTTGTCGGTTCACACGCGATTTACTTCACAGCGTTTCTAGTTCGTACTCCCTGTTACCTCTGACAGCTTTTTTCTGATTTTCTGTTGGGCCTGTTTCCTCAAACAGCGTTCACTTCTTCTTTTGTCCTGTCTCCTCAGACAGCGTACAATTCTTCTTTTGGTGGGGGTGTTGCCAACGCTCTTTTTCCAGGCAGATAGTGAGTCACGCACGTATTTACCAACTGTGCTTGCCCCGTGTGTCGCGTACCCGTTCAGAGGTCATTGTAGGCTGCGTGTCATACGCGTACGTTCATTTTTCTGTTTCTGGGTGCCACAGCGTAGTGCGGGTTCATTTTTCCATGCACGTGGTCTACGAGGGGTTGCGTGCACTTTATTTTCTGTTTTTGGGGTGCCTGTGCGTTGCGTGACCCGTCATCTTTCCCCAGGGGTCACATACAGCCTTGCTAGAGCACTACGGTACGAATTCCATCTAGTACCCTACCCCTTTGACCCCCAATTGCCCAGGACAATAGTTTACTGCAACTCCCATACGCACACACCAGTACCATGGTTGGGAGGCAACCAAGCGGTAAGGGTGGGAAAGGTGGCCGAGCCTCAAGAGGTGGCCGTGGTGGGTGCAGTAGGGGACGTGGCCGGGATTTGCTGGTACCCCTAGCCCCCCATGTGTGGAGGACCAGTCAGGGACACCCATGCCCCCCCCCATGGTTGAGGGAAACGTGGCTGACACCATCCCTGCTCAGCCCTTGTTGGACCGGCCCATTGTGGCACCTGTCCTGGCACAGGGTGACTCCCTGGCTGACTTCCAGGTCGGCAAGTCTAGGCTACGTGTGGCGGTGCAAGTTGGTGTCACCAGGCCACGTGGATCAGGGGCAGCTATGTCATCTGCTGCCCTGAGTAGGCAGGGTGGGGAGGCTGCAGGGGCAGCTGCAGCTTCATCCACCCCAGCTCTGACTCTCCCAGCCAGGACAGTGTTGGTCCCAGTCCATCTTGCTAACGTTCCCCCTGACTACATCACACTTCAGCCAATGCCTGCACCAAGTCCCATGGTCAGTGTGCATTCCCACACTCCAACTACCCAGTCCACCGGTGCTCCTGCCCCTAGTGGCCAGAGCGGCGTAGGCCACCCAGGATCCCCACCACCTTCAAAGAGAAAGAGGAAGAGTGCACGTCCAGTACAGGCTGATGCCCCAGACACGGCTACACAGTCCGGCATGCCAAGGAAGCCTAGCTTCACTGATGCCGAACGTGATGCACTTGTGCAGTATGTGTCCGCACATGACCGCGAAATGTTGATAACTGCAGGGTGCAAGACCACACCTGCTCAACGTCAGGCACACTGGCAGACCGTCGTGGACATCATAAGTGCCCTTGGAATTGTGAGGCGCACAGCTAATGATTGCTACAAGAGCTGGAATTACCTTAAATGCAGGGCAAAGAAAAAGCTGGCCTCAAGTCATGCCGCTACTCTGGTGACTGGAGGTGGGTCTCCAGCAGAGGACATTGAACTCACTCTACATGAGTATGTTGCTGGGACCTACGTCACAGAGGAACAGATCCAAGGTGTGGGAGAACTGCCAGATTACGAGGCATTGTCCGGTGAGTGCACATGCATGTGTGTGTGATCCATGTGTATGTTGTGTGATTGAGTGCCAGGTGAGGGTGTGTGTGCCTGAGTGGTTTGGGTCACCCATGTGCTTCATCCAAAACATTCTGCGCCCCTGGATTTGGGTATTACAGTATCCCTTCTGCCCACAGTAGACATTTTGTGCTACATCACGCCAGTTGACATTGAAGTGGCATCTTGCAACAACATTGTTCCGTATTTTTAAGTGTTCATTCAGGCTGTTTGTTTCAATTCCCCCACTTTTACTACACATTTCTCAGACCTATAGTCACATATGAGACATGCCTATGGTATATGCCATCTGTGTTTTGGAATGTGTCATGTATGTGGATTGGACATGCCACTCACAGGCCAATGTGTGATGGCACTGCTAACCAGCATGCAGCTCATGTGTTGCTCTTCCATCTTGGTGTCATCAGTGTCTGCCATTTGCCTCCTCTTCAAACTCAGTGACAGTGCATGCATGGGAGGGTTATAGTCATGTGGGACATGTGTCAATCAAGTACTGGTTCTGTAGCTTGTCAGGCCTAATTGTGTGCCATGGTACTAATGCCTGTTTCCATTTTTTGTCTTTCATGTTTTTGCAGGGGATGACGCACTTGATGCTGTTGAGGCTGAGGAGATGGTGCAGACCCAGGAGGGATCTCAGGCACGACCGGGTGCCAGTGGGGGACGTGGTGTGGTGGTGGGGGAGAACCCTCTCTTGCTGCAGACCATTCTCTCCAGGGGTGTCTCTGGGGGCACCTCCCCAGACCTCTATTCAGGTGTTGATTCGGATGCTGAGACCTATGTGCCGTCACAGGTGTTTCTGGAAGGGATTCTGTTCTGTCCTACCCACCTGCACCAGGGGTAGAGCCCACTATGGGGATGTCAGTGTTGGTAGGTCCGCCTTTGGTGGTTACGGATGCAGGGCCACACTCTGCAACATCTGATCCTGTTCCTGGGCCAGCAGATCAGAGGGGAAATGCAGTCCTGCAGCCTCAGGCAGTGCCGACACAGCAAGGCGCAGTTCGCCTTGACCCAGACAGGTGTGGTGCCCGCCAACGCAGTGGCCGTACGCCACCAGGCAATACCGCATGGGAGCAATATATATACGGTATGGCAAACCAACAGGCAGCATCATCTGAGATGACGGCTCAAGCAATGGAGAGGGTGGCCACTTCCATTGTCCCCCCAGCAAGGCAGATGGAGCAACTACAGCATGCAACAGACTCCATTTGCAAATCACTCAAGGAGGACATGTTAGCGTCCAACAGGGACAGACGGGCGGCCCTGGACACTCTGCGGGAAGCCATTTCTATGGAGTCCCGGGGCCACAGGGAAGCCCTGAGGGTAGAAGTCCATCACCTCAGGCAGACTCTTGTTGACCTTGAGGCTTCCACTCACACGAGGACAGAACAGCAGCTGGAGCGGCTTACATGTACGCTCTCAGCTGAGATGCAGGCAACTCGGGAGGAGGTCCGGGCATCACGTCAGGTGGCTCATGGGGATCTCCGCACTATAATCCTCCAAAACGAGACCTTCTACACCCACATGCTTGCTGCCATGGAGGACCAGACTAATGCTTTGCGTGGGCTGCCTCCCATAGCACCACCACCTCCTGTGGCGGCAGCAGCACAGGGTGAGGAGAGCGACCACAGCGAACCTGAATCTACCACGATAGCGTAGCCGTGCAGGCCATGAGCCCATGGAGGTGTTTTTTTTTCCCAGCATCCACACAGGTGGCTGTTGGTGTGCACCCTGTCCTTGGACCTCCTGGGTGGCCTCCCCCACACACTCTGGTCCCCACATGGCGATTTTTAATTTTTGTTTTTTGATGTTTTGTTACAGTGTGGTGCCTTGTGTGGCTACCGTGGGCATCCACTGTATTCCGGCTGGGCACATGCAGGCTTGTCCTGAGTTTGGGTTAGATGCTTGGGTTCGTGAGACACACACCCCTCCTGCTTCCCATTTCCATGGGCTTGCAAAGGGTGTGCCCAAGTGACAGTGACTTACACAGTGAAGTTGGACTCCCATGACATGTGTGGGCAGTCTGTAGTCAATACTGTGTATACATTCCTAGTGCATATTGTTGTTGTATTGTACACTGCATGTTGTATTGATGTGTGCTTGTGCATCCATGTCTCCCTCCTAATTTTCAGGTTCATTCCTTATGTCTTCACAAGGCCATCTACTTCAGAGATGGAGTTCATGTTGTAAGCAGTGCACTTACAGATTTGTGTGGCACCAACACTGTACAGTTGGAAGTGGTCGATGTGCTGGCATAATCAGGTTGTAAGACTACGTATCCTTTAACTTGGTACTGTCATGTTTATGCTATGTTTGGGGTTGGGTAGCTGCATTGTATTGTGGTAAGTATTTGGTCATGTGTGTTGTTAGTTCTACATTGATGGGAGCATATTTTTTTGTGGCCAGTTTCCATTAGGGACACTGTACTTGGTGACACTTGTGTCATGTTTTGGGGATTACTGTTTGCTCTCACATAGCATGACATGCCATGGTGTGTTGGGTGGCGGTGCTGGGGAGGGGTTGGGTGACATGGCACTGTTGTCATGTTGTATCTTGCAAGGGGGTAATGATTTTAGCAGCATAGAAGTGTGTCTTTTGATGACACAGCATTGGTGGTGTTTGTGTAGGTAGGGATGCACACAATGGAACACTTCCAGGTGAACAATCTCAGGCTGGTATGGTTGTGACAGTTGACTGTCACTTGACTCATCATCATTGATTGTCAGCTGGTATGTGCCAGGTCTGTGTGCACTCCACAGGGGTGTGATTTTAGGTGAAGTAATTAGCCACCAGCTGCGTACGGGCTGCCTCACCCCGTGCCCTTTCCCCTCCCATGCACAGCGGGCGTGCATGTGGTTGGGGATGTGGGGGCACCACCATGTCCACGGCCAGGGCCCGGCGTGTTGCAATGTTGTGCAGGACACATGCTGCCACTATGATCCTGCACACTACTGGGGAACGTATAACAGCTGCCCGCCAGAACGGTCAAGGGAGCGAAAGCGTGACTTGAGCACTCCGAATGTGCGCTCAACTATGCCCCGGGTTGCAATGTGGGCTGTGTTGTATCTTACCTGGGGTGGCGTGGTGGGGTTCCGAATTGGCGTCATCATGTGGGTGCTCAGAGGGTAGGCACTGTCCCCTGGTGAGGTGGTGATAGGTATCATTAGTGGGGTTGTGACATTACTCAGTATCTGACATGCATGCATGTGCAGTGGCATTTATACTCACCAAGCAGCCATGTATCGCCATGCCGCCCAGCTTCTAGGTCCCGGTTTAGGGTTGACATTCTATAAATGAAACTGTCGTGGGTGGAGCCTGGATAGTTGGCATATACTGAGGTGATGATTCCCTTGGCATCACATACTACCTGGATGTTGATGGAATCCCAGTGCTTGCCGTTGCTATAGATGTGCTCAGATGCCCTGGGAGGACGTAGAGCCACATGGGTGCAATCAATGGCACCTAGCACTTTGGGGAATTGTGCCACCCCATAGAAATCCTGGGCAGCAGCCTGCCTTTCTGCAGGTATTCTGGGCAGGTATATGTGCCTGCGGACTGATGGGTGTGCAGTGATGATGGCCAAGACCTGGTGTAGGCAGCGTGACTGCGTGGCCTGTGACACCCCCCCCACTATGGCACTTGTCCGCTGAAATGATCCAGTGGCCACATTAAGGACCTTCTCCAGGGGGCTGAGTGCTTGGGAGCAGAGGATGGGTGATGTGAGGTCATCCTCCCACTCACTGACCAGGTCGAGTATTATGTGAGGTGAAAACCTGTACCTCCCATACACATCAGGCATCCCAAAAAGGCTGGATCTGGGTGTAAAAATTCTGGCCCGGACTTTCCTCCTCCTGCGGTATGCCACGGCCACTGCTGCTAGGAACGGTATATTCATCCTGGCGTCTGTGCTTGTTTGTTGTTTGCGCACACTTTTATGCTGCGCGGGTCGACATACGCCTGCTTCCTGCTGGCGTACGTGTTTCCGGATTGGCGCGTCTTTTTTGGCGCATGCCTTAGGCCCGTTCGATTCCATGAATACGTGTTGTAGGCAAGCATGTAAGACTTCCCGCGCACCCCAGTAATACACGTATCCCGGTCACCCAGGCCCTCTCGCGTGTTAAACTTCCCACGCAGCCCTTGAATACACGTACCCAGGGCAATGGCAATGGCGTGTAGAACTTCCCACGCACCCCTGAAATACATGTACCCCGCTCGCCCAGGGCCAATCGCATGTGAAACTTCCTGCGCACCCTAGAAAAACATGTAGCCAGGCCAATCACGTGTTGAACTTCCCGCGCACCACTTGAATACACGTACCCAGGCCAATCGCGTGTAGAAGTTCCTGCGAACTCCTGAAATACACGTACCCCTCTCGCCCAGGGCCAATCGTGTGTGAAACTTCCCGCGCACCCCTGAAATGCACGTACCCAGGCCAATTGCGTGTTAAACTTCCCGCGCACCCCTTGAATACACGTACCCAGGCCACTCGCGTGTAGAACTTCCCGTGCACCCCTGAAATACATGTACCCCGCTCACCCAGGCCCAATCGCATGTGATACATCCCGCGAACCACACATTTACACGTACCCCGCTCGCCCAAGGCCTATCGCGTGTGATACTTCCCGCGAACCCCTGAAATACACATACCCCGCTCCCCCAGGGCCAATCGCGTGTCGTACTTCCCGCGCACCCCTGAAATACACGCAGCAGGTGTCTGTCTTTGTTGCGTATTCCTTTGCACGTCCTACGGGGCCACAGTATGGGACATTCATCAGAGCTGTATATACCTGCATTTTGTGTGCGCACATTTTGGCGCACATTTTTTTCATGCACAGGGACACGACCGCCTGCCTTCGTGTGGCGGACGTGTTTAGGCCTGTGCGCGTCTTTGCCCGTGCGCTGTTTTGCCCTATTCGATTCCATGAATACGTGTTGTAGTCGAGCGTGTGGGCGTTCCGCGCACTTGCCTCCTGTACTTCCCCCATGACGCCCACATTTTCACGAGTTGTTCCCCATTCCGCGTGTCACGCCCGTGTTCCGCCTACTTTTGTTATGTGCGCCATGCCCTGTGCGCTCTCGCTGTGGCCTTAGCGCATGCCGTTAGATGACCTGTGCGCCCCACACTTTTTCAACACACATCCCAGATTTTATTCGCGTACGGACTTCCATGAATAGATGTGCGCTGGTTTCCCTGCGATATTCGCACTTTCACTGCGATTTTCGCTCTTTCACTGCGAATTGCACGTTTTCGTACGCTTGCGCCGATATTTTCAGCGCACATTAATTCCATGAATAGGCCTGACAGTGTTCACAGCACACAAGCACAATGTAATGACATGATATGTTATTTATATCGGCCTCGTACACAAGTGTTTCAGAGTGCGCGACCAGGCAAAAAGGGAGGGCAACAAGGGAGAACAAAAAAGAAAACAGCGATCTTACTAGGCCGAGTAACATTTAAGAAAGCGCAAGTGCACAGAAAAGGGAAAAGTGGGAAAGTGCATGGAAGGGGGGAAGTGGAAAGTGCAGAGCAGAGGAGAGAAAATAGAAATAAATAGTAAATTAAATAAACAAATAAATACATAAGGGCGATAAACCACGGTAGTGCAGCCAGCAAGTGGCAGGCGAAAGTTAGTCAGATAAGGTATATCTGATAAGTGCAGAGGAAAAGTGGGAGGGTGGATTTATGGGTACAGATACAGAACCCTAGTGCAGAGGGTGGCCTGGAGGCAGTGCAGGAGGGTGGCAGGGTGAGCAGGCAACCTGGGCCCGAATGACAGAGGGTGGGCAGGTGCACAGTGCTAAGAGAAGAAACAGATCAACAGACGAGAAGGGGGGCAAAGGCAGAGGAAAGAGGCCTCTGGGCATATTCACAGAAATGGGTGAAAATGACAAAAATCATAGAGGATGCACTTTTTTCATTTGTGCTTCTCCCAGAATTGCACAGGTCCCCTTATCCTCAAAGGTGACCTGGTCATTTCACAGAGAGATGGCCAGTAGCACAAAGATGCTCTGGCCAGCCACCTTGCATATATTACTGTCAGGAGTGCACTTTGGCACTAATCTATTACAGCTTCACAGCAACCACATGGGAGGTGGATGTGCCTTTCACAGAGACAGGCCCTCAAAGGGCCTATCACTGTGATACGTGAGGGGAGAAAAAGCCTGTCTATTCCTGTTTGAGGATTAGAAAAGCAAGTGGGACAGCAGTGGTGCATATTGCTGCTTTAACATTTAAATTAATGCATGACATGTTCTGGTGAAGACCTGTCATGCAATGTGCATCCCCATGTGCCTGTTCCAAACTGGCACAGGGGAATGTCTTTGTTTTCTGCCCAAAGGTGCAATGGGGTGGAAAAGGGCATTTGAATGTGCATATCTCATAATTTATGAAAATTAAAGTTTTAAGAATCTGCCCTAGTGTATAGTATACTACAGTACAGGCCGGTGTACAAGGGGCCAAAGTGCAGGTTTTCATTGACACAGAAGGACCACTATATATCCTAAGCCAACAGCTCCCTCTTGCAGTGACAACAGGTGAAACTATGTGAATTGGACCATTGAATATACTATCCTAAGGCAACAGCTCCCTCTAGCGGTGCCAACAGACAAAGAAGATACTGCATCAGACAAACATACATCTGGCCTTTTATCATATTGTTAGACAGTTAAGCAATATTTAGTATATGCAAGTAGCTGTCATCTGGGATTCAGTTCAGATCAAGGGGGCCCAAGGAGGAGATGTGCTGCCCAGTCATGTGCCAGGAGGTATTTCAAAATAATAAATGTGCACTTTTAGGGTGTCCTTGAACCCCATCATTGTGGGAAAACACCTGAGGTCTCAGCATACAGCGGTCTAGCAGTGAGGAGCCAGGAGGGTGAAAGAACAGAATCCAGAGGCAGCCCATGTTGGATGGGGGTTTTAAGGTTGAGGCGAGCTTGGGGTCATGTAGAGCGAGAAGGCAAATAGCAGTAGATAGAGTGAGTCAGATTAGAAATGGAAGGTGTGCTAGCCTATGCATAGGTTTGAAGACCAGGAAAACGGATTTAAAATGTTAAAATGGGAGTGATTTCACATGGCAAGCCACCGCATGTGGAGGTATTGTGCAGAGGTGGATGAGGATCATGGGAGTCTGTAAGGGTATGGATTTAAATGCTTAGTATTTTATTAAGAGAGTCAAAGGAATAGAGGGTGCGTCCCATGAGGAGGCTGGAGCAATAATCCAGTGTTCTGAGAACTACAGTGGTGATCAGAGTGTTGCTCGCACGATAGCTGAGGTCTAGGCAGGTATTGCAGATGTGGTTGCGCCGAGCAGCTACGGTAGTAGATATCATATATTGATTAACTTTGAGCAGTGAAGATTACTTAAAAGGATGAATGTAGAGAACAAAACATAGATCAAACTTTCTATTTGGTTAAAAGTATTCATCAGGTATTTGGGAACTCTAATCCCTGTCTCGTGGTTTCCCACAATGTTTATCTGTCTGAGTGTCCTTGGGAACATTGGCTTCAAGCTCCTTCACTTCCTTCTTTCTGGCAGTTTCCAAGGAACTACAAGAATGTAGATACTACGTCTGAAACTTTCAGCATGCAGTGCTTCTCTGTACGATCAGATTCTCAATGTTTCTAGGAGCTTTGCCTTCAAAGTTCTGGCATGCAGTGTTTCGCTTGGTTCCTCAATGGGTCTAGGAATTTTGCCTTCAAGTTTCAGCATGCAGCAGTTCTCTGAACACCTAATTTCTTAATGGCTCTGGGAACTCGGCATTCAAGCCCCTGTGGACACAAGTCGTCTTTGCACTTTGTTTTTCAAATGGCTCTGAGAACTTGGCCTACAAGCTCTACAATGCAATAACTCTCCTCACAGTCTATTTCCCAACAGCTATAGGAACTTGATTTTCCGAATTCCATCATGTAATAATTGTATTTACATTCTGTTAAAAAAATTCTTAGGAACATGGCTTTCAAGTTTCAGCATGAAGCAATTAACGTTACACTAAGTTTCTCGTTGACTGAAGGAACTTACACTTGAAATTAGAGTATGCTCTTTATACTCTGTTTCTCAGGATCAGAAACATATGCTGGATTTGTCCTTTTTGCAGCAGTTTTAGCCACATTTATTTATGAGGTGCTGGCCCCCATACCACCTTCATATGCCCCGACAACCCTTCACCACGCCTCACAACCTTAAAAATATTGCACCTACCCTAACCTGCATCCTAAAAGGAACGCAGTGAAAAATGCAGCAAAATAACCTGTTCCACCAAATGTGGAGAATTGAACGCAATCAAGTGGGTCAGTTAAGTGTCTCAATGGCTTTAGGAGTTTTCCCTCCTAGTGTCAGCCAGCAGCCGATCTTCTAATAGTCACCTTCTCCCATGGCTTGATTAAAGATTGCCTCCAGGTCCCAGCCATCAGATACTTGCATCACCACCACCTTATCATGGCTTGCCTCAGCCATTTCCTCACGTTCTGTGGCATTCCCTTTTTTTCCTCCTCTTCAGGAAGGTTCTGCTCTCCTCTATTTCATCATCTCCAGTTACACTCAGTCCCTTTTGCATAATCTACAAGATGCTCAACAGGGGTTCTGCGTGTGGCATTCTACCTGCACCACTCACTCTCGGCCCTCCTTTGCGGTGTCGCAGTCACCTGATTTCACAGGCTGTTACACCTTACGACCTTGTTGCTGCATGTGGGCTCTGTGTCCGATAGTCTACGCATTGCCAGGCTCTCCATAGCTTTCTCCATGTCTTCTGCATGCTAACTGAGGGAGAACTTCCTTTCTCAGCCCTTCTCTCCTGAGGCTCCTCTTCTCCACCTCTCCCTTCACTGCCTTCTCTTCCCTTCTACTACCCCACATGGTCCCTCACTGAGTTAGATGTTCAGGTACAGCTAAGAAAAAAGTCCTGTACAGTTTTAATTTTACTGTCGTTTCACCTTACAGGTTGCTGTCAAAGAGGACCCCCTACTGCGAACCTTGGGGGATGGATGAGGACATCAGGGAAGAATAAAATGTGGCAATTCAGAATGAAGGGATGGCTGGCAGCCAGAAGGAACATCACTTGTGTCCTGGGAAATGAAACACCGGTCCAGTTCATGTTTGTATGCACCAGCTACAGGATCCCTTGGGCTAAATATTCGAGATCACTCCCTAATGCTGCTAATACCCATTGCATAGAACAGACCTTGATCCTGGTCAGGCAAACAGAGGATATGTCTGCTGTACATAATGTGGCAACATGTATGCATAGTGCTTGGCACATTAGAGCGACCATTATTCAAGCTTCATGATTGGACTAGCGATTATGCATGGTTTGTATTTAATAATCTTATTTTAAATAGAGTCTTTTCAAAAAGGGTCTGCAAACGTGTTTGTTTTTTTTATTTTTCTCAAACTTGATACTTTTTTACATTCGTACATTTTCATGTGGCATTCCTTCTATGTACTAAATGTATATCAGCCCATGTTATTAAGTGTATTATATATGTTTAATGAATCTTCATTTGTCTATAATATGTATATTTTACACACTGCTGACTCTGTAGGCGCTCCTTTCCCTCGTCCCCTTTCTCCACACTACCTGCCCCATAGTTGTTATAATTCCCACCACTTCTGTCATCCATGGCCACACCCGATCCCTTTACTGAAAGGTAATGGGACTCTGGACCCAAAGCCCCTGCTTTCATCCATTTTGTTTTCTTTTTTACTCAAACACACACTGTGCCTCATTACGAGTATGGAGGTAGCCATGCCGTTTTTAGCAGCATGGCTACCCCCATACCGGGTTCCGGGTCCGGATTTCTGGAATGGTGAAATACTGGGCTATTCCGTCCTTGGAGGGCCTGGTATTTCCCCATTCAGGGAACCCAAACTGCTACATCCCCATGGGGCTCAATGGGAATGGGGAGGATGCTAACAACGGCCCGTTAATGACTGGCCCATTGTTAGCATCCTGGTTTGCTCACGGGTGCCGCTAAGGATGCCTAGTTTTTACCAGACGTCCTTAGCGGGTCCCGCAAGCAGACCTAGTAATGAGGCGGTAGAGGGTTAACAGGGCCTGCAGCTTTACCAGCGCCGTTAACCCTCTACCGCCAGGGTCATAATGACACCCACTATCTACCCCCTGATATGTGGTGAGTGCTAGTAGCGGTGATCTCCATGTGGGCTTTGCCGCTAATGGCCCACAGTCCTCGACGAAGCACTTGCTTTGTAGGGCTTAGTTTAGCCCGACAGGCGAGCTGTTAATGCCAAACCCCGCCCTCCTGCCGGCACACGGACTAAAGCTGCGGCCTATGCAGAACAAGCAAACATAAATATACAGCACGGTAAAGAATACGGGTAAAAGGCATCCCTGTTATTGGGAAGCATTAAGTCAGATCATGGCTGGGATCTTTGTCCGAAAGTGCTCATTTTATTACGGTGCTTCACAACAGCAGTGATTAAATCTTATGGCCCTCTTGTTTTATTATAAAGTTTACCAGAAAAACAAGTGATTTACTTTTAAAAATATTTGTTTTAATGAAATGTAAAGTTGAATGCAGGTTGTCAAAGTTACGATCCAATCAGTTTCCAAGTTCATCAAAAATAAAATAGTGTGATGTATATTGCAATCAGTTTCCAAGTGCATCAAAATAAAATAGTGAGGTATATTGCTGATGTTGACTTCTTTCAACCGAGCCCTTATCGCATACTATTGCTTACGCGCTGTAGTAAGTATTTTGGGAAGAAATCATCATAATTCCCATTACTCCATATTTACGGCTAAGTAAGAGAGGCACAGAGAGGTGGAGCGATTTAGCTAAGACCACAAAGAGTTAAGTTTGCCACTTCATTGAATTCAATGCTGGATAATGTTGATATAAAATGCATGTAATTAATTGATCTATTGGAGATTTAGATTTCCCCTCTTAGAAGGACATTTCAGATCCCTCTGGAGACAAAAAACTAAAGAATTAAAACAAAATAAGGACCCACTTTTGTCAGCATTGTGGGAAGGGCAGCTGGTTAGAAGGCTGCATCCTAGATAGTCCTGTTTAGGGATTGGGGACAAACTAACTTTTTGCGATGATCAATCTTGAGTCATTCAGGCGCTTGCATAGCTTAATGAATCTTAGGAAGTCAGTGTAATTGGGTACCACTACACTCCGGTAAACTCATTATCTTGCCACCCTCCATTGCCACATACAACACAATGTAGATCAAATCATGGAAGAAAAGATCTTAAATTCAAGCTGAAGGAGCACTAAAAGCGGTTGTGCGCGGCAGACTGTTTGCCACACGGCGACCCCTTGTGAGAGCATAAGATATTCATGAGTCACAGGCTTATGAAAGTGACAGAATGATGAAGCCTCATGCTCTGGTCCACCTCGCCTACGGCCCGCGCGGCTGCCCACGTCGCCGCCATGACATTTCCAGATCAGCGGGTTCCGGCCTGTGCAAGGTTTCTATTATAGACTCCTATTAGCTCTGGCTTGGAACCCTGTGGTGACATGCTTCCTGGCTCTCATTCTCGGGCCGCAACATTTTGCTCGTTTCAGGTTTGGTCATTTGTAGCCGACTGAAGGGAAATAGAAGAAAAAAAGTGCCACTGTGAACTTAAACATGAACATGTCATGTCTGTCACTGATCTGTGCATCTGTATGTATGTGTGGGGTTTTCTATAGCGTGAACCTAGCTGGGAAGCGACAGGGCACTGTATAATTGAGGGCAATGGTACAATAGCCTAAAGGTGAGGAGGACAGGAATTGCAGGAGGAGGAGGCCGTTCCAGTGTCTGCGATACAATGTATCACACAGCTGGTGCTTCTGCAGATATGGGCATTCTTCGGCTCCTGAAGGAAGACATTTTGTTGAGATAATAACTAAATAACTAAAGTAAATATTCAGTTAATCGAAAATATTTTGATGAAAACTTCCTTTCAATTTGTCAAGCACTGGCATTGGGGTTTGAAAAGGGTAGGAGACTCAAACGTTTGGTTTACCATTCAAAGTGCTACGGCAAAAGTAGCAAGATACATTCACGCCAAAATTGGTTTTTTGGTTAAAGTCTGTTTCAACTTCAAATCCTTTTGTGAGGGAATGTTTATAAGACTGTTTATCACAAAGCCTTTGTTTCCACATATGTTGATTTATAGCAGGCACCTGCTGCGTCATCAACAAATCAACAAAACAAAAGGGCATGATTTGTGGAAGGTTTGGTATTAATTTTAAACCTCAGGCAATTGCCCTGGGCAACCACCCGACCATCGGACCATCATTCTTCACCTGCTAAACTATTACAAAAGGGGACAGACCGTATGCAAATCGGGCTTGGTCCCACCCCAAATGGGGCAATGCAGATCAAACTGCTTGATGACAATCCTTCTCCACGAGACCACAACCATCTCAGACATGTGTTTACCTCATTAATGAGGTTTAGCATGCGTCCCTAGGCCCAGCAGTCTCTGGACGTACATCAGGGCATACCAATCCCACTCGCGGTTACATGCAATCCCAGACCTGTTTTGGATTTATGGGGCATCATCAGTGGGGTGTAGCTTTGGGCTATAGGCCCAACCAACTTGGGACCCATATATGGGCATATCTGCCCCAATCAAGGTGACATCAGCAAAACAAAAGAGGTGATGGCTGGAAGGTTTAGAATTAATCTTAAACCTCTGGCAATTGCTCTACGCAACCGGACACACCATCGATCTTTAGCTTTCCAAGCCATTACAGAAAAGAGAAAAACCATAGGCAAATCAGGCTTAAAAGGGGCAAAGGGCAGTCCAGCCCGAGTTGATTGTTCCCAGATCTTGAGCACGAGACCTCAAGCATCCCCAGACATGTTTCAGCCTCAATGGGCATCATCAATGAGGTGTAGCTTGCGTCTCTAGGCCATCAATCTGAAGACCCATGTCTGGACATACCCGTCCCTCTCGGGGTAACATCAGAAAAACAAAAGAGGTGATTGCTTGAAGATTTAGAATTCGTCTTAAACCTCTGGCAATTTGTTCTGGGCAACCCTTCAGACCTCCATTCTTCAGCCTGCCAAACCATTACAGAAAGGGGAAAGACCATTTGCAAATCAGGCTGGTTCTCCCGCCAAAAAGGTCATGTCGTCCCAAACTGCTGGGTCACATCCCTTCTGCATGAAGACAGAAGCAACTCCAGGAATGTTTCGGCTTCATTGGGCATCATCAGGGAGATGTAACTTGGGTCTATTGGCACGGCAGACTCAGGTCGCATGTCTGGGAATATCCATCCCACTCGGGGTGACATCAGCAAAACAAAAGGGGAGATGTAAATCTTAAGCCTCTGTCAATTTCTCTGGGAAACCCACCATATCATTGTTCTACAGCCTGCCAAGCCATTATAGAAAGGGGAAAGACCGTATGCAAATCAGACTTGGTTCTAACCCAAAAGAGCAGTCCATACAAATTGCCTCATCACATCCCTTCTGCACAAGACCACACGCACCACCAGACATCTGTCAGCCTCATTGGGCTTCATCAGCAGGCTGCTTGGGTCTCTAGGCCCAGGTGCATGCAATTTTTCATAGGAAATGATCAACTGGACTTTTGAAAAAATGCTACATAGAGACGTAAATCACGATTGGTCTTTTTTATATTTTATTTGGACTTTGCTGCTGGTGTTAAAAAATACTGTTTGGCTCGTCTGTTTCCCTAAACCCCACCTTCTCTACCCACAATTCCATATTACTGGAATACCTGGGCATTTCGATTGCGCGCATTTTGGGTAAGAGCTTTTTTGTAAAGAGCTGTTGTGGCTGGAGCACGCTGCTATTTGTCTCTTGTCTACGAATTTTACTACAGAACTTTTCTATGGACAACAGACCCCAGTGCTTGGACTTTGCTGCTGGTACGTTCTTGCAACATAGCGGAAGAACACTGAACTTGGTGGCGATTATTCTGCAGTCTACTCAAGTATACTCAAGTATACTCAAGTTTCTATTGTTTTTTCTCTTCTATTAGGTGGAAAAAAAACTGTTTGGCTCCTATGTTTCCCTAAACCCCACCTTCTCTACTCACAATTCCATATTACTGGGCGCATTTCGCGCGTGCACATTTTGGGTAAGAGCTTTTTTGTTAAGAGCTGTTGTGGCTGTTAGGACTGTGACGGGCTCTTGGCGGGGCCTTGATAAATGCTCTGAACTTCATTTGGTATATATTTCTTTAACCCGCTTTCATAGCTCGCACAAATTATTGATGGCAGCTTGGCACGCCATGGCCCTCATTACAAGTCAGGCGTTAAGGGTTTAACGGTGCCGTCGGCGCCATTGACCCTTCACGCCTGATTAAGAGGTCCCGGGTTTTAAAGGCCTGCTTTTTGCAGGCGTTAAAACCCATGCCGCAAAGTGAACTTGGTGCTAAGTACGGTGCCGCAATTTGCGGCACCGTACTTAGCGCCTTTCCCCATTCCCATTATGCCCTATGGGGCAAAAATGGGAATGGGGAAGGGCAAATGGTGAATGGGGAATTACCGCCCCACTCACCTTGGAATGGGGCGGTAATTCCGCCATCCACCATGCCGGAGTCCGGCATGGACCATGGTGCTAATAGCACCATGGTCCAGCGCCGGACTTGTAATGAGGGCCCATATGTCAGTGGGGGTCATTACAACCCAGGCGATAAGTACGCCAACTTTACCACCATGGTGTAAACTAGGTTTACACCATGGTGGATGGCGGATTTACCGCCCCATTCCAAGGTGAGTGGGGCGGTAAATCCCCATTTCCCATTTTACCCTTCCCCATTCTCATTTTTGCCCCATAGGGCATAATGGGAGTGGGGAAGGCGCTAATTATGCCACCGTAAATTACGGTGGCGTAATTAGCACCAAGGCGGTTTAGCGCCATGGATTTTAACGGCTGCTAAAAGCAGCCGTTAAAATCGGAATCACGCGTTAAGGGTTAACGACGGCGTTAACCCTTAACACCTGAGTTGTAATGAGGCCCAGTACCTTATACCCTAAAGACAGATATGCCGCCTAATTGACACACCCTAAAACTGATCCACCACTTAAAGAGTACACTCGCAAGAGTGAATCACTCTCTTTCTTCCCATAAAATACCTACTATAAGCGAACGATTGGAACCGCAGCAATCCTTGAGGCCAATATGTGTGTGTTCTACCCACCTGTGAACACCAAATCAGGTATCATAGATACACAGCCTATGAATCATAGGTTACCCTTGTTGGCTTTAGACAATGAATCCCTTTGTTAGTGATATAACAATGGCTACCGTGCCGATTTTAGACTCAGTATCCCAGCATTGTCTTGGAAATGTAAGTATGTCTTTGGCAAATAATGATTTAATTGGCCCTTTACCCTCTGAATCATTGTCTCTGTGCAACATTGATATGCTGATTAACTTGTTAAAAAAAAGGGTATAAGTATGGACCCCCCGTTGAAAGCTACTTGTTTAGATGCCCTGGCAGACGATGTTCATTTTGCTAATATTTCAATGCAGGCTGGTAATTCCTTTCAGGCCTCTACGCAAAGTAATCATTTGAAAAGAAGTTTTAAAAATCAAGAAATCCCACAATTTAATCCCAGTCTCCAGTGATGTTCTCTATTGTTTCCCACAATTCATCTGTCTCCTTGTCATGCCCCCCTTCCTTTCTACTCCAGTGGATCACGGTTGCCAAAAATCAACTCTCTCTCCCCTTACTGTTCCAGCTGTATCGATTGCTTTACCATGTAGTTCAAAATGCGTTATCGACACTGAACATAGCTATGTCCTCTCTATTAAAATTGTATGAGACCATTGATACAAGATTAACGACGCAAAACAAACTTATTGAAAGTTTACTCAAGCAACAATTATTGACGTCAGACGCACTGAAAACGCTATTGCTTAATCAGCTAAAGACTGCACTAGCTTCTGAACCTCCTCAGCTTCATATCTCGGAACAGAAATTTGTTATTCAAACCTGTATTTCCGAGATATTCACTCACCTTCAAATTCATCTGCCCTCCTTGATACGGCCGTCTATGGAACTGCCAATTTCCTCCGAGTCAGGACAAAATGCTCCTCTACAACATATGATACAGCGGTCTATGGAACTCCCATGCCTTGGTCACACAAATCATGAGTCTCCAAAATACTTCAATGAAAATTCCTGCAAAGAATCCTCAGTCTGATTCATACTCGGTAATCCCTCTAAACCAGGACCGTGAAATTCCAGCTGTAACAAAGATCTCGGGTTCGCAAGTAGGTACCACACTCTCATAATTCAATGTAGACCAGGCACTTACGATATATATGATCTAAATCGTGCCTCGAGTTTGAATATCTTCTCGGATATTCAACCTTTGGAGGATCTTACCACTACCGATATTGACCAAGTTGAATTTCCCAATGATACAAATCTTACTTGCGCTAGACTATGGATCAAATCTGGGGTGATCCTAAATCTTATATGGCAAAATAGATGTGACATTTTTGGCCTGGGTTTTACAATATCATATGAAACATATTAGATAAAACCTCAGAATCAAAAAATAAAAGCGAATCAACATGAGAGAACATACACCTCACGTGCTCTTGAGCCTAGGTGAGACAAAACCGATTTCACTCCAGCATGACCAACCCTGGATCTTTAACCACTAAAAACAAACTCATTATCTGAAATGAAGTTAATGAGCTGGAATACTCAAGGCCATTCTCACCTTATAAACAACAGTAAAAGTGACTTGCACCAATATGATATCATCGCTATGCAAGAGACATGGCTAAAAACTATTCCAGTGTGGGACAGCTTTCATTTGCTCACAGTTCCAGCACTACAAAACTCTAAAAGTCGACCAATGGCAGAGATGCTCACAGTGGTGAAAAAGTCATCTGGGCTGGCAGTTTCTAATTGGGCTGTTTCTAATCATTGTTCTCAGCTCGTAAAAATGTATTCACACACAGTTGCCTTAATAAATGCCTACTGGAATTGTGCTGCGATTCCTGACAATGATTTGCTCACTGCTATTGAGCACCTTCTAAACCTAATAGCCTTGGATCGATCCATCACCTCATCTTTTCCTGCTGAAGATCTCAATATCCATTGCTTTCAAAAGACTTCTACTCATGAGACAACTATAATTCATAAATGGTTGACGCTTATGGCAAATTTTCAATTACAAATGATAAATGGATCAGTAGAGGGTAATGCCCCTTATAGATCCACCTGGCAACATAGTCAGAAATCCACTATTGGTTACATTTATACTGATCCTAATACATTCTCTCTTGCCAAAGATTTTGAAGTCCGTAGTCAATGCTTTAGTGAACATGACCAACGTATACTCACTTTGATGTGGGACACCCCGATTATACCAGCCCAATATTTAAAAACCACTGTGCTAGTAAATGGTGGGCGCAATGGGCTACAGCTCTCAGAAGATCATCTTTATAGTCTGTATTACTGCCTGAAATTTAATGCCATAAATGGCCTATCCATGGCGTTCTCTAATGGGCCGTATGTTGCTGCATTCCAATGATTTGCTGAATCCGACAACAGAGCTAAAAAAACGTCTTTTAGGCATTTCAATGCTTTTGACCTAGAGTTAAGACAATGTAAAATTGTGCTTCGCAAACGAATAAGAGAGCAACGAAAGCTGAAACTCCCAGATCATTTAAGAACGATCAGGCACCTAAAAATGCAGTACAAGAATTGGTTAACAGAGAGAACGTCTCTTATGTTCAATAAAGACAATGAGGACATGTTAAGGGCACTTGCTTCGAAAAACTTGAGATCTATATGGCAGTTACTTAACAACTCATCCCGGACTTTGCAGTTGGCATTGCAGTCTAATCCAGTGAGCGAGCAGAAATGGATAGACTATTTCACATTGTTATTTGCCACACAAAACAAAACAACTCAAGCACATAATGATGTGTCTACATTAATAACTAAGTTCAATCTCACCTTTGATACCAATGATATTGAATATTACTTATCTAAGCTTAAAGCATCTAGAGCACCAGGCCCAGACGAGTTATGAAACATAACTATAAAATCTAATCCTAAAGTATGGGCCCAGATGTTGAATCTTATTTTTAGAGAGGTCATCAACAATGGTAAAATACCACCGTCCTGGTGAAAATCTGTCATAGTCCCTATATTTAAAAAATGGGACTGCCAGGCACTCCAAAGCTATCGCCCTATTACACTACTTGATGTTCCCGGGAAATTATTCTCAAGATTGATCCTTCGGGATCTTAACCTATGGATAACCCAAATTAACTTAATTACCCTCATCAAACTGGGTTTATTGGTGGGATTGGTACATCAATTAGTTTAACAGTATTAACCTCCATTCAACAACATGCGTGTGAATTGAAACACAGCCGTTACATTGCTTTTGTGGACTTCAAGTCCGCTTTTGACTCGGTAAGTAGAGAACTTTTGGTGAGTAAGCTAACGGTGACAGGTTGCCCTTTTTCCCTTCTATCCCTAATAATGCAATTGCACTCTAATACTTCAATTCAGGTCTTATTAAATTTGCAGGGCCTGCTCTCAAATCCAATATGGACTTATTGAGGCCTGAAACAAGGCTGTGTTCTGGCAGCGATATTATTTAACTTCTTTATTCATGACTTGCATCGCCATTTCTCGACAGTAACATCGGATCCTCCTCGTTTAGGATCTTCCGAGGTTTCTTGGCTAATGTATGCAGATTACCTTGTCTTGTTATCCCGACAAGTCTCCAAAAACCTTTATCTGCTCTTGAACTATACGCCACTATTCATGGCCTTGAAATTAATACCAACAAAACTAAAGTCCTGCACTGTACATATAAAAAACCATCTAAATCAACTAGTTATCAATAGAATCTGGATAACAAATACTTAGAGGTTGAGGACGAGTATAAATATCTTGGTATCGCTATCAATAATGATCTGCATGATGATCCCTACATTAATGATGTGAATGCAAAGATTGTTTCGGGTGCCTCGCAAGCGCTATTGATCCCAGGGAAATATGGAAAGTTCTCTTTTAAGCCTGCAATTACTTTCTATATTCAGAAGATGACGGCAACAATCCTTTATGGAAGCAAGACGAACGCTCCAAAGAACCAGACATTCTGGACTAAAATTGAAGGGATCTACTGGAAAAGAGTTCTGAACTTACCAAAGAGCCAACCCATGTGTCTCATTAGGTATGAGCTGGGTTTGCCAACCCTATATGTGATGGCTAATCGGAAACTATTAGCATTGTACAGAAAATGAATCATGCTTCCAGTTTCGCCCTTGATACCATCTAAACTTGCACGGTACATTGTAATCCGAGCATATATGTCCACGATTATGGAGAAAATGTGTACAATCTGTGATGATTGCAAGAAATATCTCAGAATTCTTACTGAAAACAAATCTAAACAAAGCCAAAGTAATCTATGGCCTGGATTGGATTAATACATTTGATCTATCTAAAAAATATAAAGTCTGCAAAGAAAATCAGTTAGAGGCTAAAAGACTTAAAACTACGGAAATGTATTTTCTTAAATTTCCCCATCCAAAATTGCAAAGCACATTTCTACGCTTTCGCCTGAATCTGTGCCCAACTAGAGATCTACAAAATCGAAGACAGCAACTGTCGAGTAGTGAGAACTTCTGTAGATTCTGTTGCAATCAAGAGTGTACTGAAACTCTCTCACATATGTTAACTGAGTGCCCTGCGCTACTTGATCAACATATTATGCTATTTAAACCTTATTTAGCAAATGTTACAACTCTAAGCACAGATGATCTTTGGGAGAGATTGTAGCACACAAGATTAACCCATCTGCAAATAGCTATTGTTAAATATAGTCTTCTACTTGAGATCCGTGATCATATTGAAATTAATGGGAAGAAGCATTTTACATCAAATGATTCATTAGTCTGTATTTGCCCTGATTCTTTTTGTTTCTTAGCCTACAGTGCTCTCTTTTGAGTCAGCATCTTTGTAATAGGCTATACCTAAAATTATCAAGTGGTAATAATTGCTGATTCTTCCTCCACTTTTTTGTGCCTTCTATGCTCTGATATTTTACTCTTTTCTTCTGTTTTTGTATACGTAGTTCCTTAAAACTATATGTTCTTTATCCTTGTTCCTATCTTTGAACCTCATGACCTGCTACATGTTTGCCTTTGTTCTTTCCATGTGCCTTTAATTTTAACATATATTTTGTTTAGTTTTTTTTCTTCCATATTCTTTCTAAGCTTACGATTGATTCACTGTTTTAGTATATACGATTCATGTTATTTTTAAATGATTTATTGAAAAGTTGTTTATAAACTTGCGCTCATTCAGGAACTTAGTGTCTCAAAGTGCCAATCTCTCTAAAGCTGCCACGTACAAGATGCCCAAAGACCTACAGGTGCATTGACTAACTAAGAATCAGCATTTTTATTGAGTTCCAATGTCCGGATGAAGTGTTCAGCATGGCATACGTGTAGTTGATGCCTTCTATGAGACCATGGGAGTCATGTTCCTGAAAGAGTTAATTGCATGGAGACCAGCTCCATTTGCACTTTTGTGCAAAAAAGGTCTCCTCTCTGCAATGTTTACCTTTTTCACTTCCTAAGGGAAAGGTTAAGACAAAAACATAGAGAAAATCACCTTTACGCTTCACTTTGACACTGTGCCTGTGAAAAAGTGGAAATGCATACCACAAATACCAATCATTGGAAGCATGGACAATGGATTCCTGTGGAAAGAGGTGGCAATTTCAAGCGGGTGCCATGGGGATCCATTGGTATCCTGCCAGCATGCAAATACAAGCTGGTGGAAAACCCCGCAAATTAGACAGGTGGGTCAGGCAGATCAGGTGCACATGTTAATTCTGCTCTGCTCCCCAACTCCACCAAATCTAAGAAAATCCTGTGGTTTAGTATAAATGGTGGTAAGAGTGTACCACCACTTTTGCTGTCAGACTTCAAAATGACCCCTTACAACTCCTATGTTAAGCACCAAATTACAGTATCAAATACAAATATTAACATGAGCCATCACAATTTGCGTGTCACGTACCATTTTATCATGAGTGAAATCAGCGGAATGTTCTAACTCGATTCTAGAAACTGACGGTGACAGGGCTCTAGGGATGGTAGATATAGTGAACCTGGAGAAAGAGTAGAGGTACTCACGATGGCCAGGAGGGATAACAACAAAACAGACGGAGGTGCACATTTCACATCCACTTCCACTGAGTTTTTATCGAAAAGGGCTATGCCAAGGGATCGGATAGATCAGACAGATCCTGAGTGTGTGTTGTTGATGGGCGTAGTGGATGAGTTAGCTGTACAGGTTGGGAATTAAAGGAGGCCCTAGCTGAAATATAAGCTGAAAATGCTGGTATGAAATAAAAACTGATCTCAACACCTGGAATCCAAAATGAGCCCTTCCGAGGGCCACATTGCATTGGGGAGAACAAAATAGAGGGTATGTCCCCACAATTGGAAAAGGCAAATAGATACATTTTGGGAAATGAGAACTATTCAAGGCGGAACATCCTGAAGTTAGTGGGATTCCAAGACGGTGTGGAGCTGGTTTGTCCCTTTGAACTTTTGCAGAAGATCCCCTTCACAAGCATCCTGGATCTCCCCCTCTTCAAACAACTGGAGGCTGAGCCTATCTACAGTTCCCTAGCCACAAATCCTCAGGCAGGACAACTGCAAGACCCTATATAGTCAGTTTCTTCAATTTCCGCGTTAGAAGATGCTTTTTCACAAAGCAGGTCATTTGGGATGAAATGAAGCACACTATTTTATTCTTCAATGAGTTAAGAAGGGCTGTCGAAGACTTTAGGACAGTCTTCTATTGAGCAAAAGGAAAAAATAAAGGAAGGCAATTATGTAGCCTACTCTGGTGTTATGAAGCTTAAGGTCAATGGTAAATCACTTTTCATTGACTGCACTAGTGTGGCTGAGGCTGTTATTGATTCATATAGGAATAAATAGTGCCCTCCGCCACACCATTTTATAATCATGATAGCCTATAAGGTTGCTGGTCTCAAATTGTGCCTCTTATTAATTAAACGGCAGTCAGCCCGTACTTGCCAGCTTGAAATTAGAGTTGAAATTAAAACTTTTTCTTGAGATTTCTTTTTTTTGACAGAAACTTGAATTTTCCCTTCCTCCATCATTCACCCCGAAGAACTATTTCCCAAGAGATTTTCACTCCTTCATACTGTAAGGAAGGCATGGTGTCAATCAGTAAGACAGACACAATTGATCACAGTTCAAGGGTGTTTATGGAACTTCAATTGGTTTTGTAAAACGTCTATCTAAACCTAAATCTAAAGATGGGAGCAAGCTACGACCATCAAATAATAATAACGCTGCCCTAGTGGTGCCTTGTCAAAATATAAGGGCCTATACTAATAAACCTATTACCCGTCCTTAGTTCTAAATATAAATAGTGTGGGAAACAATGTTATTTATTTACTTATTTTCAAACTTATACGGCACACCAAGCTCAAAAGCACCTGGGTGCTTTCTTACAGAATGTAGATGTTACAGTAGTTACACAAGTAGGTAAACAGACAGACAAGCGCAGAATAATGACATTGCAGCTAGATGATGTGAGCATCAAAACATACAGAGAGTGCAAATACACTGGAAAGCGAGAGTGGTGAAGACAAGATGATCTTAAAGTGAAGAAGTGCGTTTTGAGTTGTTTCCGGAAGATCCAAAATTAATCCTGAGCCCTGAGTCGGAGCGATAGTGAGTTCCAGAGTTTGCTGGCTATAGTGGGGAAACTGCTGCCACCTGCATTTTAGAGCTTGAACCTGGGAGTGGCGAGGCGGTGCTGATAGTCTGCCCTAGTTGTTCTCGAGCGTTGTGTCAGGGTGAAACAGTCGGATATGTAGGCAGTGGCCATATGGTGAAGACATTTGTGGGTGAGTGTAAGCAATTTGAACATGATACGTTCATGTACTGAGAGCCAGTGTTGTTGGTGTCTAATGGCTGAAATGTGTGCTGATCTGGGGGCGTTGAGCGCAGCTCTGAGGGCATGGTTTTGAAGGACCTGTAACTTCCAGATATTTTGGATCTTAGTGCAGGCATACAAGGCGTGGCAGTAGTCAAGGCGCGTAAGGATCAAGGCTCTGGCTAGAGTAAGACAGCTGTCCGGAGATAGGAATTTTCTGCAAGCACTGATGAGTTTGCATGTGTGTGAAGTGGCTGAAGTGGTGGCATTTACTTGTTTATTAAGATTGTGTGAGGAGTGTTTTTACCTCTATAGAGACTTTAATGGTGTATCCATCTATGCTGAAGGACTTGAAGAAGTTGTTTAGTTTGGCAATTATATGTTGAGAGCCGATGATGAGCAGCTCGGTCTTATCATCATTTAAACATAACCCGTGCTGCACCATCCAATCTTGGGTGGACAGGTAAATGGCGTTGATGGTGGCTGTGTCAGAGTCATAGTCTCCTGTGATTGGGATGAGGACCTGGGTGTCATCTGCGTAATTAGTTAAGGTGATACCCAGGCCGTCGAAACGGTCAAAGAGTGGCTTTGTGAAAATGTTGTACAAAGTGGGGGCCACGCAGGAGACTTGTGGCACTCCACAGGCAACTGGGGAGGGGGGTGCTTTGGCTGTAGGGGAAAAGACTTACATAATTCTGTCACTGAGAAAGGAATTTATCGATAGTGTGGCGTTTGAGGAGAAGTTAGCAGAAGATGTTAGGTGGTTGCACAGAATATTGTGGTCCACCCGATTGAATGCAGCAGAGAGGCCTAGGAGAAGAAGCACTGCAAGTTTCCCTTTGTCCCTCAGGTTGTCCATTTGGGTTTTTAAGTCAAGTAGTGCTGTTTCCGTTCTGTGTCTCGGGCGAAAACCAGACTGGCGTATCCCCAGGATGTTATTTGCTTCCAGATATTTCTGAATTTGCAGGTATGCTACTCTGTCAACAATTTTCAGGAGAAAAGGTACCGTTTTTATCGGGCGGTAGTTGGTAGGAGTGTTAGGGTTGAGGGTATTTTTTTAATATATGCAGTACCCACGCATATTTTAGGTCCGTAGGGATGCAGTTGTTTTTGAAGGAGGCATTGATAAGCTTGGCAATGAATGGGGCTAGTTGGGGTGCGCAGTCTTTGATGATTGTGGGTGGGCAGGTGTCACCTTGATGGTTGTAAGCTAAGGATGATTTATAGCACTTCAGGTGACTTCAAAGAAATCAAATTGAGGGAGCTCCATGAGGTTGGTGGTGGTAGCAGAAGGAGGTGGTGGTTTGTATAGTTTGGCTAGGATGTTCTTTTTGGCTTCAATAGTTGATTGGAGACAACTGATTTTGTTTTGGAGAGCATTTTGAATGGCCTTACAGCAGTTAGCTTCTTTATTACAGCTTTCTGGTGGTGGGATAGGGGTTTCTAGCTCTCTGAGGATAAAGAATAGTGTCATGACCACTGTGTGGCACAAGTTGTGCCACAAGCAGGCTCCCACCAGAACCCTGAGGGCCTTAAAACCACTGCAATAGGGCTCCTGGAGGCAGTCCTGGCGTCTTTGGCAACAGGCTCATATGTTGGATGGAAGGGTTGTTCAAACCAGGTCCCATTTATGTACATGGGCCTTTAAATCCAACATGGAAGCACCCACACAGTCTAGTTCTAACAACCAAGCCATGCGGTCTAGTGTTTTGGGTGTGGCAGGCCTGGAACTACTTTCCCTGGTACTACTTTAGCACCCTCCAGCACTCAGCATCTCAACTGGGCTGCAATATGTGGAAACCGAGAGAAGAAGAAACATCACTCACCTGTGAGTACTAGCTTAAGGACTTCCGGCAAACCGCTAACACAGCTGCTGTTCGAACATTGCGACCTGCAATAACGAGAAAGGGAAAAACAATATTAGAACGTGCGCTTCCAAAACATCAAATTCCATCAGTCTTACCTGAATTCCATCGCGCTACGCCACGCTTCCATCCGGAGCACCACCGCAACATCTGCAAAGGAAAAGAGACATATTCAGGTCCGCTTTCAATATTAAACAACCGCACAGCGCTGTATTACCATAGCGGATTCCGGGGGCCTGTTTTTCATCGTGCTCTCATCCACTCGCAGCACCACAGCAGCCTGTGAGGAGAAGAAGAAGAAAACACAGATTAGCTTCAAAAGACAATAAAGGCGCTGTGCTTCGCGCTTTCTCTTACCTAGAAACGTGCCTCTCCATCCGGCAAGCCAGCATCAAGAACTTTGCACCCAAAAAGAAGGAGATAAAGACAATAACGAATTCCCACCATAAACAGAACAAAGACTGTTAACAAACCTACCTGCCTACCAGCAGATTTGGGGTCACAGCAGGCCTGGGCCCAAGGAAGGTGTACTGCACCAGTGAAGCAATCCTATTCTTTGAATCTCTATCAAGATACCTTCCCGTTATCAAGACGCATGTCAAAAGTTCTATTCTTTGAATCTCGATCAAGATACCTGCCGTGATCAAGACGCATGGCGAACCACGTGTTGGCTGTCAACTTGAATTTATTAAAATCTGTTTGCTATACAGCATACTGCACTTTAGTTCAATTTGAGAAAATTGTCGTTTTTCTGATGTTTCTTAGACTAGTCAAATACCTTTCAGGTTTCAATTTACCAGGGTGCTTTTGTCGCACAGCCAGCCACACAATTCAACATTTAAAGGCTTAAGCGCCTACTCCAGGGTCCTACCTTTAAACCTTTTTTTAAGTGTTCAAGAAATGATATGTCAGTATATTCAAGCCTTTGGCTTCCTTCACCCTGTTTTCAGCATGGGACAAGGTGGTAAACACAAGCTCAGCACAATCTCTGGCTTCTCTAACACAAGGGTGCAGTTCAAAACCTTTGCATCATGGCCTTCTGTGCCAAAGTCTCTTTGCCATTCAAAGCCTGTTTTTCAGAGGGCCTGATGCAATACGACAAACAACAAAGCTTCTTTCTCTGTCGGGTTTCACACGTATGAATTCTCAGGTGATTTTCTGTTAACCCCAAGTCCAACTTTATCAACTTTACCACACATGTTCTTTACTGTATCAACATCGTAGACTTTCCATTGTGCGCAGGGTTTTATTTGACCTGTCGCAGGACCACTACGATTCAGAATTCTCTACCCTGTTTTACTTTGCAGCTGGATACCTCACAGAGACCTTCGACTGAGCACCAACATGGTGCTAGAACACTCTGTCAAAGGTATCGTATCTTCGTTTCAAAGTTCAATCACTCATCAGCAGTTCAACATTACTTGGGTCTTTTATCACACGTATTTCAAACAATGCTTGTTCCAGCGTTCACCTTTGACTTCAATACAGACCGGTCTTGTATCGGTCTCCCCAACTCACCGGCTGTGTTGATTTCACTGATGCTGCTTTGTTCTTGGAGTCAAGGACAGTTCCACAGAGTGTAATTCTCCCTGCCTTGATTCTTGACGTGGGAGTTCCCCGGGTATCTCTGACACACAATGCAGGATTCTTCAGAGCAACGGTGCCTTGTCAAAAAGGTCAAGGGAACTTCCCTCCTTAAAATCCCTTTCTGTTTTACCGTCTTTCGCCTCTTGCTAAACTGCCATCTTGGAACTGTTGTTTCCTTGTGTGCTATCCCTCGATCACAGTGTGCTCTCGTGCTCTGCCTTTTATCCATGGGGGGAAGCTTGATGCAAGTCAGGTGTGTGTGATAGTCAGTAATTGCCTGACCTTGCCTGGTGGATGGGGGAACCAGTACTAATGATGATCTGGGGTCTGATCATTCGGACATAACCCTTTCTGTAAATCCTGCTGCTAATATACCTACTTTGAAAACTACTGGTAAGAAAAAGGGAAAAATAAAGAACATAGAACCCCACATGAGTGGGAAAGGTGCTATTATCCATTTCTTGAAGCCTATTCGAGAGACAAAGTCAGACGAGTTAAATGCCAGTATTCTAACTTGGCATTTGGAGCACCATGTGTCTGTCTCGCCAAACTCAATGCAATCATTTGACTCATTAGGTGTGATTAATCCTTCTCATGAACAGGAGATTGGCTTCCAACAGGAACCCCTTCACATTTTGAACATTGGTCATGGGGGCAATTCCGGCAATGCTAGTACAGATGTTGAAAATGAATCCCAATTTGAATCTCAGCTAGCTTTCAAAGTATCTGTAAAGAGCTGCCTAGTTCTTCCAATCCTTCTTGTAGAGTTCAAGGTTTGAATGGAATTATTAGGAGCCTTAACGATGGGAAAAATTAGCCCAACAGTAGTCTTATGGACAATACAGGGATGATCTTGGGCTAACTTTTCTGATGAAAGAATCAGCAGCTTCTTATGAATTCCATTCTCAGCCTGGAAGACGGGTAGCCCCAAAGGGGCCACAGTTTGTACTCCCACCGCCTTTTGTTGGAAAGCTTGCTTAATGAGGACGAGTCACACTTGCTTAATCGTTCCTTTGTCTTGGCACTTTTTAATGATACTACTACCATGGTTGTTCTTGATGTTATGTCAAAAACTATCTTTGATGTTATTTTGCGGGAAGCTGTTCTGCTCAGACAAATGAGTTTTGATATTATACCCTAAACTTGACGCCCGGCTCCCTACAAAAGGATTACAGTTTCCCAGAAACTGATTTGAAAGGATATCATGTTACGGTCTCAAGTTAAGAAACCAAACCAAGATAAGTGTCTTGGGTTCATGTGTCTAATGTTGTCAATAAGGAGTATCCTGGCTGGCCCTGGTTGGCTGGTGCATTGGCCCCTAAATGAAATATGACAACTGAGATAACAGACACCAAACATAGTCTTTAGTATAAAATGTTTTCAGATTTTATTCTGGAATATGAGGGGCCATTTTCATTTCAAAAGAAACCACGATTGGGCATAGAGCTTCAGCTTCACATCCTCCTTCTACAGGAAGTTTGGCAATTGCAGTTCCGTCTCTTAGATGGCTATGAAATGGCATTTCAGGCTGCAAAAAATCTATCAATGGTCATCCTTCAGGGGACTGCTTGTTTTTCCAAAGTCTTGTTGTGGATTGTTTATTAGGGAACAACACAATGTAACCCTTGGAGCCTTGGCAGTGGAATTAGTTGCTCAGGAGTAAACAATCCCCCTTGTAATACAGATGATTAACATATATTGGCATGGAGGTATTGCCCCATTGTTTGATTTACTCCAGATTCTTACATTATACGTGGAGGGTTCGCTTTCCAAACAGCTTGTTGGTCATATCTTTTTAGCACGGTATCTCAACTCACTATGTAATGATGAGGACTTGGAGAATTTCTGTACGGGATCAGTTACTGTTAATTACAGCTATAAAACATCCAGATGTGTAGCCTCGTTTAATGGTCTAAGTTTGCTTGGTTTGTTTATGCGGAACAGTAACATTTCGGGGGACATTCCCAGGCAACCATCATGGAATCATGGTGACGACTTTGCTTTATTGGACTATATGTTTGTTGACATGTTCCTTTTTCAATTCAGTTTCTTAGGATGTTGCAGACACCATATAGCGAGCATAGCATGGTAATAGTAGACTTTGGAGATAGCACATCTGACATAGAGTTTAATTAATTATTCCAAGGAATGATAAATCCAGGTAGAAATCGTTTTACCTGGAATACCCATAAAATGGAATTGGTAAATGCTTATTTAGGAGATATTTTAGTAGATACAACATACCATTGCAAAATCACTGTTTTTAGTATTAATCATTTTCCTTTATTTGTGGAGACTTCATTGAACATGTTAATAGACAAATCCCAGGTTGGCTTAGGCCACTCCAGATATTGGAATAAGTGCACATTTGATCCAGAAGTTAGAGAAAGGTAACAAAATTTGACACAGGTTATTCATCGGCTTCCAAGAGAATGAGCAGTTCCGGTGATGGCAGCTAAAATTAAAAAAAGCTTAAGCAGAGCCATCATAACTGGATAAAAAATCATGACAGAATTGCTCTGCAGAGGGATGCTGAAGCCATGTTTTACATATGTTGTTAACTCTTTGAGTGAACATCAGGTTGAAGGGCAACCAATTCCTATCTCTGAGAATAGCTTGATGATTCATTTTACAAAATTATATTCATCTTCAAAATTCTTTTCTATGTCCTGTTACTCCAGTAAATTGGAGGTTGCTTCCTTTGACTTTTCCACTTTTGTTACTTCAAGGGAGCAGATTCTTGATATTATTAAGATGGCAGGTTCCTCTTGAGCCCCTGGCCCTTATCAACTAGCAAACAGCCTATTTAAAGCATCTCGTGAGATGAGGGCACCCATTTTAACTTCAATATTGTATTTCAATAACATTATAAAATCTAAAGTGTTTCCAATATCATGGGAAGCTTCCTATATAGTACCCATTTTCAAAAATTGACTACAGACTGAGCCTCGGAACTATCGCCCCTTTTGCCGTGATGGATGCAGACAGTAAAGTCTTTGCATCCACACTTTTAATCCATTTTAAAACTTGGGCTGAGAGTATAGAGCACCACAAATATTTTAGACTGGGTTCTTTATGGTTCTTTATGGTCAAAGTTATACAAGTGGTGAATCCCCTCTGGTCTTATCAAATGTATTATTAAATTGCATTACAAGTTATGGTAGATGTGAAAAGTAGGCTCTTGAGACATATTTTTATCACTTCAGGGCTATGATAGGGTTGCATGTTGGCCTGTTGTCTTATTAATCTTATGTCTAATATTTAAAGGAATATTTGCTCAGAGATTGCTTTGTAACCCCAAAGTTGGCTGCTAATAGGCTAATGTACTTAGCCTATGAAGATGATTATCTGTTGTTGGACTGTATTGTTGTGTGCTTACAAAGGCTTCTGCATAACTTTGGGAATTTTGCTGGAGATAATGGCCTAAAAGTCAATCTCTGCAAAGCAAAGATTTTGAGGTTTTGTGCAGGGATGCATAAGAAAAAAAGACATATTGCTGGAGGTTGAATAGGACGATTCTAGAAAAGGTGGATAGTTTAAAATATCCTATTTGGTCTAAACTAACAAGTACCATTGAATGGATTATTTAAATTAAAAAAACAATTATTTTACTGGACAAGTGATGAGGTTGAATCTTAAGTATTTTAGGTTCTCCTGTCAGACATGCCATAACCCCACCTAGTAACCATCGCTGGAAGTTCACTTGGCTCTGAACTCGAGGTGTACTTCCATCAATGGTTACTAGGTGGGGTTGTGGCATGTGTGACTTGGCTCAAAACGAATATTACACATATATATATATTCACTGGCAAAAAACGTTGTTAAAGGAATGTTATGAATAAGTTGCACTAGCAAAAACCTATGCAAATCAATGGACAAACGTTGTTACAGGGACGTTATGGTTACAGGTAAAACCAAAAACCCCCCGAAATTTTCAAATTATGGTAAGCTAAGCATAACAGTGTGCACTGCAACGTCTAAAACCCATGACATCAAAGATGCCATCACAAATCTAATTCACGACATCACTGATATTTTCGGTCACATGGACAGGTAATAAGGTAAATTACCCCCTTGCTGTCACAATTACTGAATTGTCTCTGTTGCCAGGGAGTCCTCCATCCAATATCTATACTTCGACTTCTTGTGGTTTGTGCGCACATTACACATGCCCCCCAGGGAGAGTGTACAGTGGGTATTGAGGGCCCCCATATGGTGTTTTTCATTTTTGGTACTTGGTTCCTTCAGTGTGTAGACCAATCTGTCCCTGATGTTCTTCCTTCGTTTTTATCACAAAGAGTGGTAAGGGTAAAGTTTACTTCCCTGTATTGAGGATCGGCCACAGCTTGATGATCTCTTTCTTGAGTATATTGAAGGCTGGTGAGTAACTCAGAACCGCCGCGATCTTGTCGGAGGTGATCTTCTTCTCATGATGTTCAAGGGTGGTCGCTCGGCAGATATTCGTCGCTCTCTTCCTTGTGTCATTTACTATCTTCTTGGGGTAACCCCTTGACAGTAATTGTTTTTTTAGGCCTGTTGATTGTATATGGAAGTCGCTGATGTTGGTACAGGTGCGGCGATACCATAATAACTGCTCAATGGGCAGATGTCCCGTAGTGCCTGCGGGTGATAGCTGGTGTATGCTTATAAAGCATTGCGATCAGTGTTCTTTTTAAATACTTTTGAGATTAAATGTCCCTCCTGGGCCATGAGATGTGTTTCCTTTTTATCTGACTCCATCGTTAACTTGATATGTTGGTTCCGTTCATTAATCCATAGGTTAAATGTGTCTAGGTCTGCTTGTGTGCCCTCAAAGATCATAACAATATCATCTATGTAGCGCTTCCATGTTTTGATGTGTGCATGGAATGGATTTGTATTAGAGTATATATGCGCTTTCTCAAAATATTCTACAAAGAGATTTCCCAGACCAGGTGTGAAAGTGGCACCCATCGCAGTCCCAGAGATTTGTTGCTAATATGTGTCATTGTATATAAAGACATTTTTTGTCAAAGCAATTTCTGTAAGTTCAGTGATGAACGCTGCTTATCCCCTTGGTAGGTTTTTTAACTCCTGGTGTCTCCGCACCATTTCTATGGTTTCTTGTTGTGGTATACTCGTGTAGAGGGCCTCTACATCTAAGGTGACTAACCACTGTGTTTCTTCATTAAAGGCAAGGGAGTCGTCTTGGACCAACATGGCTGTAGAGTCCTTCACGTACGATTCCATCTTGGGGATGTTATCCCTACGGAAAAAATCCACATATTGTGAGAGTGGTTCTAAGATTGATTGTATCCCAGACACTATGGGTCTTCCTGGGATGGGTGTCTCTCCCTTATGCACTTTCCGCAGAGCATAAAATGCCGGTAGTCTGGGATACTCAGGCAGGAGAAAAGTAGCTTTGTGTTCTGAAATAAAGCCCTCTGCTTCAGCTTCCATCTGGACACTGTGAATAATGGCCTTAATGAGGAAATCCAATGGAATGACTTGGCATTAAGAAAATTAACATCCATCAAGTGAACATCTAGTATGCGTGCCCGTTTTAGTCCTCTTTTTCCATTTTCTAATTTCTAATTTCCTATTTGTAATCCTATATTTCCTGAAACTGCCTCTCCACCTTTGGGAACTTGGTAACCCTGGGGCTGCTCGGCTATCTGCCTATAGAAATGATCCTGGACAAACTGATCTCTAAAATTATCCTTTAAACAACTATTTCTCTTAAGACACACAATACGGTGCCCATAGAGATGGGAATTTTGAGCGTGGTAGTTTAATTGAACATGCAACCATTAGCAGCCATAAATGGCTTGGAAATCACAGGTATTTCCTTGATGATACACCATATGTGCATGAGACCATTCTAAAATGGCCGATCGATTCTTGATATTCGAAAATGGCCAACACGTTTTTTAGATAACACCAAGTCCTCCCTTTGTGTTTATTGACGAGGGAGCACATAAACAAGGCAGCCAAAACAAGCAGGCTTTTTCTGAATCTTCAACTCGCGCGGTAGATTCCAAATGGAGCCTCGCTGCTACGAGTGTTTCCCAGATGAGGCAGCAGGTAAGCTCTTTCATTTAGCTTCATGAAATAACATTGCTCCCACGCCTGAGGAATTACGAGACTCTTGACTCGGCAGATAATAGTATTTTGATGTGACACAGCACTCGCGCCTTGTTTTAAACACCTCTAGCGCTGACACAAGTGTTTAAAGCCAAAAGAATCTGCAGCATTGTAAAATGTACATCATGTACAACAATGACATCCCGCTTCAAGTAGAACAGCGGGAGGAGGCAGTGAACGGTACTATAACTGCCAAATGTTGCAATAGACCTACTTCACAGATGGGGGACATGTTGACAGTAATTAACTAATGCCCCAAGCCTTTTTCGAACTGGCCAAATCGCATCCATATAAAATAGGATGTAGTACAAAACAGGCAGTTACTAGATATAGCCTGACCCCTAAAGGGCACAGCAGTTACGTGTTGCAAATACATTATAACACCAGGCAGTTACAATGCCACAATTCTACTGCAGCATAGGAAGATGTAATGATTTGCACTCTAAACAGTATGCAGACGTTCCTTTTTCTTTATTGTCTTTTAGCCCACTGTGGACAACATCGATCCCACGTGAACACCCAGGGGGGCTCCACTTACATCCGTATCACCACCAAAGATAAAGGAAAATAAAGAGAAAGCTATTAACACAAAACAGCATCTACAATGAACAACTTTTAAGGTACTTTTCACATACATGCATGTGAAGGTGCGTGCAAAATTACAGATGGAGTCACTCTAAGCCTACCCTTTTGATTCACCCCCTCACCCTAACTTCGGAAGATCGGTTGGGGGGCTTGCGTAGCATGTGGCCCGCATCTATGGATTCCTATACAGTCTGTATACAAAGAAGGGGAAGCAGCACCATGGGTGTGATGTGTACCTCACACGGCGGGTGCGAAATGGCGGATGTGGGGCACCACCACTTTGGGCGGATAGAAGATTCAACTCGTAAAATACAAGAAATTGGTCCTGATGAAGATGATTTGAGCAAGATATATCATCGAAACTGGTCGACCTGACAGCTCATGGATGTCCGTTGGAGAATAACTTACTTTTATATACCATACATGATACAATGATGGGTTTTTAAACAAAATAACTTTTGAATACAATAGGAAGTATTTGATGCATATATATTTATTTATTTTTAAATTTTTGTACTTGAAATTGAAACTTGCTTTATGCACGTTCATAGATGGGTAAGGATAGCACACACCACGGAGGGTGAATAAAGTATTGGAAATCCCCCAGCGTGAGTCCTTTTCCAATTTACCCATTTTACGCTAATTTGTGTGCTCCCGTCTGGGTTAGCCTATGCAAGATCTTGGAAATACGGACCATTTGCTCATTGTAGAGTAAGGGCCAGTTTCCCTCTTGGTCTATCCCTTTTAGATAGGCGGTACACCACTCGTGCACAAGAGACAGGACATTCTGCTGGGTCAGGGTGTCCTTCCGCCAGGGTTATAACAGGTAACATAACACAAGCATTGCTCCTCCTAAGAAATATTGCCAATATCCATATTCCTGTTTCTGTCTTATGTGATACTGTGTACATAGTGTCACCAGTTTCTTCTTCAGCAGAACACAATTTCCTCTTGAAACATATCAATAACAACAATGTAATTCACCATTCACTTTGGATGTTTACAACTGGATGAAACCTAGTGAACAATGTATGAGATCACGACACATGTACTACTTCTGTACGAATTAACCATTTTAATAGGTCTTGGTAAAACAAATGACATGTCAGTGAGTAAAGACGAGCAACTAAAGAAAGCCATAATAGTTTACTCAGTACGTAAATGCAGTAACTTTTTTAAATAGCTAACTGTACATTGGCATCAAACAGATTTTGTTTTGTAGAGGCCTAACAAAGCGTACATTTTAAACAATAAACCGTACTGTTACATTGAAATAAGTAAGCATCAGAAAAATGGGACCAAAATATGAGCAAACATACAATACAGGGTTCCAAAATCAGGGGAGCTGGGAGCAATGTACATGCTACTTGTAGCAGAGAAGGGCCTGCCTAGCTTAACACCCAACAGTTAGGAGGAGCTACATTTCACTCCCACACCAACCTCTGCCAAACAAGCACACCTATGTCAATTTGCGACAATCTGTAATTAAACATTATGACACATCTACATCACAGTTAAAGCGTAAGGGCTCTTTAATAATAGACACAATTAGGGGATCCCTTCTTTTGTGGAAGCTATATTTGCAGAGCCACATGAACTACCTCTTTCTTGCCCACGGTTCCCTCCTGGTCACTGGAGAATACTGGATACCCAGGAGCTGGTTTCAGCTGCTACTTCTCCAATCTTAATTTTGAGGCCTGTAATACTTATTGCCTATTACAGTACAGCTCATAGTGCTAGTGCACATACTAATTGCAAAATCTGCACATTTTGGAGTGTAGGAATCAGAGAAGGGGACAGGAACCAGGAGACAAAGTAGATGCATCAAACAATGTCAATTTACCACAGGGTGTACCCTGTGAAAGGTGCATTAGAGGTCAACATAATATATAAATCAGTTTCCTACAGAGGCAATGTGATCTCACAAGGAACAGATACAGTATTGGTGGTTTGTGAAAGGTGCATAGAGGCTCAAAGAACACATCAATGACTTTCCTACAAAGTCACTTAGACCTCACAAGATACACATACAATGCTTGGGGGCCTGTGCAAACTGCATAAGCGACTTCAATAAGATATCACTCAGTTTCCTACACAATCTGTCAGACCTCACACGGTACAGAAACACTGCGGGTGGCCTCTGAATGTTCTTGAGCAATGTGTCACAAATGCATGTGACAGGCCTGGGTAGACTGGGGTAAAAGAGTGTCTCTTGAAACCATTTCTAGAAGAAATTGGGTGTATTTCACTTTTCGCTATGGTGGAATGGCTAAAAGTGGTGTGCTACAGTGCGTCTGCAACTACCAGCAACCATTTCAATCTGGCTGAGTACGCACAGTAGTCAAGAAAATTATGAACATCCCTTCCTGTCACCCACACCTGCAGCAGCAACAGTCCCTATTGTCCCATTGTCATAGGTAGCTTGCAGAAAAAGGGAGTATATGCACATGCGTTTACCCAAGGACGGTGACAGCCTTGTCAGGATAAAGGTGAAACATTACTTCTTCCCTTTGCAGTGTGTTCTTTGCAGCACAGCGAAGTTGCGTACTCGTAAAACGTTGCACAATCTTCCACCAATATCATTGAAGAGCTCTCAATATCACACTACTAGTTGTTTACAACATGCCTCTGCGTACACACCGCAGCCACAAACGTAGTTGCGCAATCCCTTTGGCTGTACAGTCCTATTTCCATAGCCGCCATCTTGAAAGTCTCTGGATGTGGCTTTCGAGCTGCATGACGACAGCAGTGCCAGCGTGACCAGCCGACTACACCGACGGTGTGTGTGGACCCTCATTTCGGGAAGAGGAGCCAGACTCTCCGACAGCAGCAAAGCATAGGGTTAAGCAATGCACACAGCTTTTTTTGGAAAGGGCAGGCTTACAAACACATTTCTATGTCCCATTGCACATGCATGAATGTTTGCAAACAATGTACATCGGCTTTCCGTGTGAAAAATGTCCACAACTATCCACCAAAAAGGCACACCGTAGAAGTGTAATGTGTTTCCACCTTTTCTGAGCAGCTGAGTACGGCACATAGGTTTGCCCTGCAAATAATGGTGCACCACATCTGCTCACCTACATTGCATCTGTAACTAGTACCAGCCATGTCACTGTGCCTAAGTACACACACTAGTGGCACGCACACCCGCAGCAGCGATAGTCCCCATTGTTGCAATGTCATTGGTAACTTCCAGAAAAAGGGAGTATACGCATGTGCGTGTACCCAAGGATGGTGAAGAACTTGTCTAAATGACGTACAAACTTTCCTCCTTCCCTTTCCATTGAGTTCCTTACAGCACGGCGTCATTGCTTAGCGGTGAAAAGTTGCACATGCTTCCACCAATGACAATGAAGAGTTCTCCATTTAACAGTATCACTTCTGTACAAGAGGCCTCTGCATACACACCACGGCCACAAATGATGTTGCGCAATCCCTGTCGGTATACAGTCCCATTTCCATGACCGTCATCCTCAAAGTCCCCAGATGTGACTTTGGAGCTGTGTGGGGTTGTGGGGGAAGAACTTGCAACCAGGGTATGGGAAGGTCATTGTAGGAGGTGGCTCTCAAGAAAGCATTTTTTTTCTTTTACAAATTTGCAGCAAAACACCTTTTCTTTCGGATAGTATTTGCTTTTCTGTTTTCTTGTGCGGACATTCTTATAGTAAACTCTTCACTTCTTCTTGTAGATGGGCAAACAACACAGCATTATCAGTGGGCGACAAAGAAATGCCATTTTCTTGAAAAAACTCCTTAGTTCCCACAACTAATGATGTCATTGTTGCAGAAGAACATTCCAGTACCTGACACAAAAGTGTTTATGCTTCTGTTAATGAGACTGCTTCCTGCCTCGGGCTCCGAACAACATCCAGGAGCACCGTGCCATACTCTTCGTGGAGTTATCGATGAGAAAAGCACCTTCGCAGTGGGAAAAAGCAACTTCACTAGATTTACCAACCTCCTCAGTCGACAAAAAAAACCTTCACAACGCACATAACCCATATGCATGCCACCGTAGTGGATGACGAGAACATCTGCTCTACCTAAACTGCCCAAGTCTTTGCAAAGTGCATGCATGTCAGCAAAACTGCACTCGTACACAGCGTTCCACAATGCGTCCACTCCTTCCAAGCTGAAATTGCGAGCAAGGTTTCTTTCCAGTAGCATACGTGTGCAGATGCTATCACAAAGGCATCTTCGAAAGTCCACACAATGCATTTCGCCATGTCAGCCATCCTAACTATGCACTGTACAATGTACAACATTTTCACTGCCCCTTCCTGTGAACCACACCCACGGTACCTCTTTGGGTAATCCCGACAGACCCATGGTTATTGGGCAGCATGGTAAGAAGGACAGATTGTAGCACGTGCGGTGCTCAAAAGACTGCGAGGGCCGCACCCCAGTAAAGAATGAGCAGTCCATTTTCCCTTTCTGCTAGCTTTTCTCTTCTGCTACCTTATTGGATACAAGTAATTAGGTACACACGATTCTGCCAAAGCCATGAAAGACATTAACATCTAACAATGTTTCTTGTACACAACACTTTGCAAGATTAGTGCATCCACATTCACCCACATAAGCTCCCAGCACCACAAAATTAATGTACGGAAACCTTTGCTGTAGTATGTTTACATAGCTCTCAACCTTTCATGGCCCGTGGGCGAGTGAAATCACCAAATTTTTGTATTTGGCGGGTGAAAGCCCATTGATTCCTATGGGCGTGTAGGGAGCTTGGCGGGTGAGACAGCTACCTAAGTGGCCGGTGACACCCGCCAAAAGCGTGCGAGTTGAGAGGTATGTGTTTACTAGTGTACTGCAAGAGTCCTCTGCGCACAGTTTGTGCCACACAGCCGCCATTACATCCTTTAAAAGCATACTTCTTTCTTTCCCATGCCCTACCATCAAGGGGCATTTCAATGACATGTCCGTGCAACCTTCTCATTTACCCATATCATACCTTGTAATACCGAAACAGGATCTCTCTGCAGTCCTGTCCAGAATGGCACGAAATGTTTCCCCATTAACCCATCACCTACAGATATCGTCCAAATATGCCACCTACAGCAGCATGGAATGCGTGGTTCCAAGCGAAAAGAACTGTACAAAAGATCATTATCTACACAGCTGTACTTATTTGTAGGCTGCACTATTGCAACACTTTCTTTTGTAATCTGCCACCTTGTACTTTTTGCCCTCTACCACGCATGCAGAACAGTAGTGCCACACTTCGAATGGTATATCTCCTACACTCAAATATCGATAATAGCTCCCAGTGGCTACACGGCATAAAGTGAAAAGACTGCATTATGCAGAAGGCCTTCTGGGCCCTGGGACCTCAATACCTTGAACTCTACTTTCTATACATATCCGTGCGCAAGCTCTTTCCGCATCTGCCTCCAACTCCCTCAGGGTCAGTCACTTTTGCAAGAACCCACTTGGTGGTACATGTTTTTGTTTGCCTAAGGCCTCCCTCTGCAACAGCCTCCCTGCCTCCCTCAAACTTGAGGATAAACATCCGCGGTTCCGAAAGCACTGCAAGGATTTTCTCTTACCGTGTGCTGTTTTACTGAATGTACATATATATATGTGGCAGGGAATGAAAACAAAGGGGCTAAACATGCGATGTTGTCAGTGATGTCATCAATAACATTTGTGATGTCATCTTTCATGTTCTGGGTGTTAGTGTTAGCAGTGCACAGTGGTGATGGCAGGTATGGGGGCTTACGTTACCATAACTGGCGAATTTCAGGGGTTTTTCGGTTTTAATTTGAACCATAATGGGGAGGTAGAATTATTTTTTTAATGAAGTACACAGGTTTTTGGTAGGGCAACTTAACCATAACGTCCCCTCAACAAAGTTTTTTTTTTGGTGAATTTTTCAGGTTTTTGGAAGGGGAACCTAATCAAAACATTGTGTCAATGACGTTGTTGTGCTGAATAAACACTGTCATCATGTGATTGTGGGAGATATGTAGTATAATGTACATACTTGATATACATTTGACATAGAACATACAGAACCCCCTCCCTATTGATATTAGAAAAGGACGGACTGACCGCCTGTTTGCGGAGAGGGGGAGGACGGGATGAACATTACCCAAAGATGCAGCGGGCATCTAAAAATGTACTATTGTCTTACACAAAAAATCTGCAACGTAGAAGAAGGACATAAAGACATTATAAGTAGTAATAAGTAAATATGAAAACCTAAAGGTGTGAAATGAAAACGACACATTTAATAACCATGTAGAATTAAATGGATGGTACCATAAATAAAAAAGGATGCCTCCATCGTAAGCACTTCACAGAAACTCTACAGCCTGGACCGACAGTGGACGGACGCAGTAGGACGAAGGGAAATTACATCAAAATAGTGAGTGATGGTCATTTGTTTGTATGTGTGTGTAATTGTTTTAGTATGTGGTACAGAAATAATAATTTCTTTCTGTTGTTTTGAGACAGAAATGGCTAGTACTTTGGAGTGGCTGGAGGAGAATTTTCCACAAGAGGAAATGTCTGAAGACAGCGACAATAATGGTACACACTGCTCTGCGTAGGCAAAATACTGATCAGTATTTGATAGGCATTTAATATATGTATTTTTTTTTGTACAGACCAGGAAAGAAAAGAAGAAAGGCCAACAAACGAGTCAGAAGAGGACAGGATGAAAAGGATTGAGCAGAAAATGGATGTACTGAATGACAATTTTCAAAGTTTAAGGGAGTTTGTGGAGGACTGTGTGAGAGGAAAAGTATGTTACCATTGTCCCACCTGTACCTGCCCGCTTCACCATTCCCTAGTGAACCATCCCCAAACCTTCAAGAAGAAAATAGACGTTTTGACGAAATATCCATCCCTGCTTCCCCTCAGAAATCTTCTCCTCATAACCAGCCCGTGTTGAATCCTAATTCCCCTATATTTGTGTCAGTATCTGCTTCCCCCGCTATTTCTTTGGATTGAAGTGTGTGTGTGTGTGTTTCGAATGTTTTTGTATAGTAGTTGTAGTTATGGAGTTTTGTGGAATTATTTTTTTTAAAAAAAGACTTAAAATGTTCGCGAACAGCGCGACTGTTCAACCTATCCGCAAGGAATGGAATGTGAGTGTTGTAAAGGCAGTAAACCTACCCTTAGTAATGTCAAGTAAGATGGAGTCGATGTTTGACCGCAACATCTGTTCAAAGTGCACGCACATAAACAGAAAGGGGTTTCCTAAGAACATTATACCTCGCTGTGTTGCTTACAAACGAAATGAAACGTGTTCGTAAAACACACTAGGTGTCCTGGATGGTTGTAAATGAGCAAAATGGGAGTGTGTTAAGGACAGTATACCTGTCCGTATTGTCCGCAGTCAAAATGGTGGCGTCCGTAGAACAGGCGCGGTGGCTGGCAAGTTCTAACTCAAACAAAATGGAGTTGTTTTAAGGACACTGGACCTGTCCATACAGTGAGCACATACGCAGTACAACCGTAAGTATAGCGAACATTGCGTCTGTCCCTAATTGTCCCTCTCACTTGTGTCGCACTTTGAAATAGTTTGAGAACCCGAACACTGTCCGTAGGACATTTGCGCGCATGCGCACGTTTGTTACTCTGCATTTGCTGTACAGCGGACTCCCATTGCTGTCGTGGATGTGTTCAGGATGTCATCATGTGACCGCACCCACGCTGAGCGTGTGGGCTAATTTGCGCAGTTTGTGTGCTTCCGCAGCAGTACAAAATAACGTGTAGACACAAGGCAAAATGTTGTAGAGTGTAAAAATATCATTTCACATATCCCAGACAATAGCTTACCTGAGGACTTGTTGTGTCAAATTTTCATACCTCTTTGCAGGGATGAAGACGGTCATGAGGCACACCTCTCCACCCCTATAAATGCACACACCCCCGAGCACATCTTCATTGTCCTTCTAGCGATAGCAGATTGAGGTGTATTGCCTTTACTGGTGTAGTGACCAAAAGGAAAGTAATCGCCATGGCTCCCATGGCTACTGTTGGTTCATTAGCCTCTGCACCACCCCCAAACCCGGCACCACCACCACCTGCCCACGGGCCTGCAGAGAGATATACGGGTGAGGATGTAGAGAGCGAGGAAGAAGAGGAGGAAGAGAATGAAGTGGAGGAACTCCGCACTAGGAGCACTCGCTGGGAGTCATGGGTGTGGCGGTTGTTTTCCGTTTATGGGAACGTACCAAAAGCACGTGCGAACCTGGTGAGGTGTAACCAGTGCGAGGTGGTGCTGAGACCTGGTGCGTACAGCTTTGGTACGACAACCATGAAGCGACACCACACTTCGTTCCACATTGCGGACATTCGCAAGGTGGTGCCATGTGAAGAGCATAGTCGATTGAGGTCCTCCACAGCATCCTCTGAGTCCGATCCTCCCACCACAAGAGACACCCCTGTGGGGGAGCGTCTCCCTACAGCTGCCTCACAAGCCATTCGCAATACTGTTGACCCTTACCTTTCAAAGGTGACAATAGTGTGTATGTATTGTGACGTAGTTCTCTGCAGGGGGAAGAATTTTCAAAGTGCTTTTGAGGCCACGGTCACGGAGCACCAGAAGATCTGCTCCCTACCTAAGCGAAGCTCACCCTATATCTTTCTCTGTCCACTTGCCATTTCTTATCACCGTGGCTGCTGTCCCTTCCTTACCCTCCTTTGGCCTCATCTCCTAATGTGTGTCGTGTGCTGAGAACCAATAAATGAGAAAACAACAAAAATTACACAAAAGGCTCTTTTCAGAGCCGCCTTTCTCAGTTTAACAATAGAACTATGAAGTGACCGTTGTAGGCCCCCACGAAGTTGCGAAAAAGTTTGCGGGCAGTCGTAAGGAAAAACAAGGAGGGTGCAAGGGGAGCAAACACAATGAAGTGTACACGGGGAGTAAGTGGTGGCTCTGAAAAGAGCCTTTCGGTGGTGTGTTGTATTGGTCAAAAACTGTGGATTGGAGAAAACAGATTTTCACATAGGTTATTGTGAATCCAAAAGAGGTCGCAATGCATTTTGTACATTGCGAAGAAAAATCTGATTGCCAGCATATGTGAGATGGACTCCATCTCTGTGGAAAATGAAAGAGCTGCGAAACAAAATATTTTCATTGTGGAATGGGGACATGCCAACATCTCTTAAAAAGGCACAGACAATCTTATTCACATTGCGTCTCGCTTTCTCCATTTGTGGACCAAAAGCAAAAGAACGCAGCCATATTTGCCTTTGTGCAATACGGGAAAAAAGTATTTGAAAATTTGGAAACATGTCCATGAGCTTCGCAAGTCCTTCCTTCATTGCAAATTGCAAAGAAATTCCAGAGACATGGCCTAAACTGTTTCCTCCGCAATGAATGATAAGTATATCTGGAGGATGCTCTGTCAGTGAAGTAACACAGAGAGATACCAAGTCCAGCCACCTCATGCCACGCACGCCATTCCAGTGCACTTCCACATGAGGAAATCCAAGATCTGCAGATAAACTGCAGCTTTCTGTATGCACCTTCAACCAATGTATCCATGAGTATCCCAAAATCAGATAATCTGTTTGGGAGCACGCAAAGCCATGGCTATGTGGTCTCCTGTCAGGGAGAAGACAGTCTTACTAAATGTCGCCGTTCAGAACACACCCACTAAACTTTATTGACCAATTCCTAGGTCCGCTCATTTTCATTTGCATGCGTCTCCACCCCAGAATTCCCGTTGGTGATATGCGCTGGCTGCAAACTACTGCCATGTCCGTAGACATGTATAGGATCAGAGCGTGACGACGGTACATTAAAGTATTATTCCCCTTTTTCCCCTTTAAGGTGGGCTCTGAAAAGAGACGTTTTTTTTAATTTTTGGGCAGATACCTTACAGACATCTGTTATTTTGTTTATTTTTTTGTATTTTTTGTCCTTACTTTACTCCTACAGCCATTACAGAACGTTCTCTAAAGCAAGCCTTACATTCCAAAAGAACATCGCATTTCCCAAAGAAGATAGCGCAACACCATCTGCTTCAAAGTAATCCGCATTACTTGGAACAATGTTTTCGTTGCTGCAGAAAAACATACCAGCGCGTACATAAACTCACGCATGCCGCGATTAATGATACACCTCCCAATACTTTGATCTGGACAGAAAAAATAATTGTTGTCCCATTGCATTCTGAGGAGTAAACCAGAAAAAATTACTTTCGCAGTTGGAAAGATGTACATGAGTGCGTCAACCAACTGTCTCAAATCTGCCAACAAAGTACGGGCAGTCATGTAGCCCAAATGGCAAGCACCGTAGTGCAAAATTACCACATGAGGAGAGGTCATCGTACGTATGTGTCTGCAAACTTGCAGAATTGCCGCAACATTGGCATCAGTCTCAGCGTTCCACACCACCTCCACTCCTCTCACATCGAAATGGTGTGCTACATCCCTACTCTCTTCATAATGTTGTAAGCCATGGATGAAAATGTCGCCAAGCACCAAAACCCTAACCCTCTCCACCTCTGCCATCTTCACTGTACGCACCGTCTTTGGACACAAAAGAGTAATTGAACATCTGATTGGCTGATGCCTACAGTCCCCTTTCCATGCAGGATTTTCTGTAGAAACCCGTATGTGACATGCCCTACCTGCGGACAAGCGTTGCCTACGTGCGGCACGCAACTCTTACCCAGTCCATTCACCCTTTCCACAGCAGTAGCAAAGCGAGTCCCTCATTGGACACAACTAAGCAGTCACACAACCATCCACAAATCACAGTGAAAATCGCTAAATGTACCTCCGTCATCAATATTGTGCACTTCAAAATGAGTGTCGATAATTCTGAATGGAAGTCGCATATCATTGCAAAGCACCTACTTCAGAAGCTACTGTGCAAGTGTTGCGAATTTCTACGTACAGCTCCATGCATGCGCACATGCATGAGTATAGAGTACAGGTATTTATATTTCAATCGGAGAACATGTGCAACCTTTATGATTTAATGTAAAACAAATTAATGCTGCTAAATGTGCATAGGCAATACAAACCAATGCTCCCCCTTTTAGGTGCAAGTTGTCCGATTTATCATTGACAAACCGCATGACTTCTTAATGTCTTCCGCATAACCTATACAAACGTTGCAAGGATGCCTACTTAGGGAGAAACTTCATTTTGCATTAGAAAATGTCTGAGTTGTATACTGTGTACGTCCTAGAGTAATGCTACTTACAATGTAATCGTGTGACAAAAGTAAGCACTCCCGATTGCTGTGGTGACATCTCCCTCTGAGGGTCTCCCGATTTTTCGGCATTGTGCTTTTAAATTGCAATTGGAACACATTTTCCCATCTACTACTGTGCCTTATCGCTTACAAACCTCTCTCCTATTGATAGTACACCTTGTAAAAAACAAGGCATTTTCATTACCTTAAAAATGTTACCAATTTTGAAGGACTTGCAAGTAACGTATTGCAAATACCATGCAAAGCCTGCACAGAGTGAAGTGAAATGCACACATGCACTGGGTTCAAATATGAAAGGAGAATGCTCTGACAAACGATGCTCAATTAATGTGTGCAGTATCAGCACTGCTGTAAACACACAAAGTAATGAATTTTCTTTTTTTGAATCGCAGTGAAGACTACTCTCCTGAGAATCAACAGCATCTACACTGCAGTCGACATATGCGAAGAAACCTGGTCATTTTGCAAAAAAAAGTAAGTACAGTACAACCTTTGTATTGTATCTACTCCTCAAAGAGGCTGCATGGGTTATGTGTTTAATTTGGGCACCAAAGCAAAGATTGATTTCTGAACCATTCTACCTACAAATATCCATTTATTGAACAAAGAATAACAGGCAGAATGGCTATCAAATCCCTGTGTGTTTGGAACTCAAATAACGTATGTAATCCTTAGAAGGTTAGATTTAGAAAAGTAGTTGCTGTTGCAAGTTCATGCCATTTTGTTTATTAATAATGCTTCTCATCACCACTAGCCCACTTTGTAGTCTCATCTGAAGCACATTGTACTAGTATACAAACAGTAAAATAGCCTTGCCAAATCATTGCAAGAGTCCAATACACATTCACACACCATAACCAAGAGCTTCCCCATCAGACTCATGCACGCATGCACACAGCACAAATATTTTATACAACAGACAAAAGAATGCCTACCAAAAAGCAACTCCGTAGAAAGGAATGCAGAAGTAGAGCAAATAAAAATAAAAGTGCCCAATCCGTCTGTTGTAGAGTTTGTAGAGAATGTTGGGAGAAACCAGCTAATGCAGTCGGTTAGCAAAACAAAAGAAGCTTCAAGTACTGAAACTTTACGTCCTCCATCAAAATGTGTCACAAAACTCAAAAATGTTGTCAAAAAAATCGGCAATTAGTACAGCTAACAATGCTCCTACTAATCCTGATAGTGTAACAAGACCCCATAGTAAAAGAAGTATTTTATCAAAAATGTTTTTCACCAGAGTCCTTCAGAATCTACGAAGAAGAGGACCGAAATCATCCTCACCCCTTAAAACCTACCGTAGAAAGTAAATCCTACAAGCTCTCATGGACAGTGCAATCCTTCTGAAAAGGAAGTTGCTTATATTAGTGTTAAATAGGATGAGAGCACTAACAAAACTAAGTACCAAACTACAAAAGAAACTCAGCAATAAACGGAATGTGAACAAAAATCATTTTTTAAATGTTTTTGGTGGTGAATGGAGTCACACAACAACCACAGAACCATATTTTAATGAAGAAGCATACAAACAAAATCAAACAAACACAATTGCCATCCATAGCAGTGGACGAGGGTATGAGAAAATCAATACTACCATAATGGAACAAGAAACACTGCTTACAAAAGTATCCTCTGTGAACTAAGAATTACCTCTCGATTCAGCAGAACTACACCGTCCAGTATACAAATGGCCATGCACATCAATGTATGCCATTCCAAACAAAGCTTTCAAATCTTTACGTCAGTTCCTCAATCAGTATGTAAAAGGTAAAGACAAAAATAAAATGAAAATGCTGCAAAATATGGATATGTGTCCAGTGCGCAAATACACAGGACTACAAGGACATTCATTAGCCTGCATTTCTGGGCCTATTTGCAAAAGCAAAAGGATATCAATACATCATTCAAGTGTAAGAAATCTAGTGTATAAAATATACTATGCAAAAACTCCAGCTTCAGAATTAAGCAATTTAAATAACACTCTTCTGCATGGTACACCCAAATACTTACAAGAAGAAATTGACCGTGTTCAGAGAAAGTATTTTGGAAGTGAAAGCCACTTACAAGATGCAATCGTTTTAGAACATAGTAGCAACAATTCTGCACATAGCAACCTTCTATTACACAAATACAGAAAAGAAATAGTAAAATTTAAAAGGTCATCGGCTGAAGTACCAAACCATGTGTGTCTGTGTTGCCGCAGAACCTTTTACAAAAGGAACACAAAAAATGTAGACATAGCATACAAAATAGAAGACAGTGAAGACTCTAACAGGGTAATTCATAGAATTTCGCACAAAAGTGGCGCACGCGGCTGGCGCACAGTGTCCCCGTGCGATACACTGCGCCAGCCGCATGCGATAAAATCCATTTCATCGCATAGCGTATTCATGGATTCCAGCCTCCAAAACCAGCCGTGGCGCATCGACCCTGCAGCAGCGCCAGTTACGCCCCCAAGAACGCCCTCGCGCAATGAAAAGCCTTCAAAATTCCCAATTCATCGCAAAGGGCTGCGCTAACCCTGGACCAGTTCACAGGGCTGCCAAACAGCAAACGCCAAGCAGGGAACGTGTATTTCAGTGGTTCGCAGGAAGTATCACACGTGATTGTCCTGGGTACGTGTACATCAGGGGTGCGCGTGAAGTAACACATGCGATTCCATCAGGGCACGTGTATTCCAGGGGTGCGCGGGAAGTATCACACGCGATTCCATCAGGGTACGTGTATTCCAGGGGTGTGCGGGAAGTATCACACGCGATTCCACCAGGGCACGTGTATTCCAGGGGTGCACGGGAAGTATCACACGCGATTCCATCAGGGCACGTGTATTCCAGGGGTGCGCGGGAAGTATCACACGCAAAATGAGCAAGGTACGTGTATTTCAGGGGTGCGCGGGAAGTATCACACGCAAATCCATCAGGGTACGTGTATTCCAGGGGTGCGCGGGAAGTATCACACGTGATTCCATCAGGGCACGTGTATTACAGGGGTGCGTGGGAAATATCACACATGATTCCATCAGGGCACGTGTATTCCAGGGGTGCGCGAGAAGTATCACACGCAAAATCAGCAGGGTACGTGTATTTCAGGGGTGCGCGGGAAGTATCACACGCGATTCCATCAGGGTACGTGTATTCCAGGGGTGCGCGGGAAGTATCACACGCGATTCCATCAGGGCACGTGTATTCCAGCGGTGCACGGGAAGTATCACACGCAAAATCAACAGGGTACGTGTATTTCAGGGATGCACAGGAAATATCACACGCGATTCCATCAGGGTACGTGTATTCCAGGGGTGCGCGGGAAGTATCACACACGATTCCATCAGGGCACTTGTATTCCAGGGGTGCGCGGGAAGTATCACACGCAATTCCATCAGGGCACGTGTATTCCAGGGGTGCGCGGGAAGTATCACACGCGATTCCATCAGGGCACGTGTATTCCAGGGGTGCGTGGGAAGTATCACACGCAAAATCAGCAGGGTACGTGTATTTCAGGGGTGTGCGGGAAGTATCACATGCGATTCCATCAGGGTACGTGTATTCCAGGGGTGCGCGGGAAGTATCACACGCGATTCCATCAGGGCACGTGTATTCCAGGGGTGCGTGGGAAGTATCACACGCAAAATCAGCAGGGTACGTGTATTTCAGGGGTGCGCGGGAAGTATCACACGCGATTCCATCAGGGTACGTGTATTCCAGGGGTGCGCGGGAAGTATCACACGCGATTCCATAAGGGCACGTGTATTCCAGGGGTGCGCAGGAAGTATCACACGCGATTCCATCAGGGCACGTGTATTCCAGGGGTGCGCGGGAAGTATCACACGCGATTCCATCAGGGCACGTGTATTTCACGGGTGCGCGGGGAGCACTACATGTAAATTGGCCGTGTGGGTCCTCCCAGGTGTTCCCTCTACACCCTCCACGGCCCTTGCAGCCAGCCCACACCACAGGGGACCACCCTGCACCCCTGCCCATGTCCCGCAGGCAGCCCATCCACCATGGCCATGCCCCCCAGCCAAGCCACATGTCACCTTGCGCTACTGATCAACAACGCATGTCTCACAGCACCCTCACCCCCCAGCACTGTGGGGCACCTGCCAGCAGGCCCCCACACATGTCCAACTCATGTCTCCCAGTACCCCCACCCCCCAACATACAGGGGCACCCTCCACCAGGCCCCCACTCATGTCTCCCTGCACCCCCACCCCCCACCAGTCAGGGGCACCCTCCACCAGGCCCCACTCATGTCTCCCAGCACCCCCACCCCCCTGCACCCAGGGGCACCCTCCACCAGGCCCCCACTCATGTCCCCCTGCACCCCCACCCCCCAGCACTGTGGGGCACCCTCCACCAGGCCCCCACTCATGTCCCCCTGCACCCCCACCCCCCAGCACTGTGGGGCACCCTCCACCAGGCCCCCACTCATGTCCCCCTGCACCCCACCACCCTACATCCAGGGGCACCCTCCACCAGGCCCCCACTCATGTCTCCCTGCACCCCTACCCACCAGCACTGTGGGTCACCCTCCACCAGGCCCCCACTCCTTCCTACCACTCCCCCACCCCCCAGCAGTGCGATTCGCCTGTGTACGTGTATATCAGGGTTGCGCGTGTAGTCCGACACGCGATATCAGCAGGGTACGTGTATTACGGGGTTCGCGGGAAGTTCCACACGCGATTGCCCTGGGTACGTGTATTTCGGGGTGCGCGGGAAGTTCCAGACTAAGCGCGTAAGCGCGTCAGCACACGTACGCGAATTAATTGGCCCAAAGGCCAACAGCACGTATGCGCGTCTGTGACGTGCATGCGCGGGTGTTTCCCTGTACACGGGTGCATGTTACACGTCCAATGACTGCACGTCAGAGTGTCAGCGCGTGTAATTGGAGGATGGGGCCTTAGCGAGTACACACGGAAGTGTGGGCATGTTTAAAAGGTACGTGTAGAACGTCATTTCCTTGTACGTGCTTTTCGTGGAGAGCGTGTGGGTGAAATCTGTACTTCTTGTCGGTTCACACGCGATTTACTTCACGGCGTTCAAAGTTCGTACTCCCTGTTACCTATGACAGCTTTTTCTCTTCTTGTCTTTTTCATGGGCCTGTTTCCTCAAACAGCGTTCACTTCTCCTGTTGTCCTGTCTCCTGAGACAGCGTAAAATTCTTCTTTTGGCGGGGGTGTTGCCAACGCGCACATGCGCGTATTTTACACGCGATTTTTCCTGGCAGACGGTGAGTCGCGTATGTATTTGACATCTGTTCTTGCCCCGTGTGTTGCCTACCCCTTCAGAGGTCAGTCTAGGCTGCGTGTGACACGCATACGTTCATTTTTGTGTTTCTGGGTGCCACAGCGTAGTGCAGGTTTTTTTTTCCACGCACATGGTCTAGGAGGGGTTGCGTGCACATTATCTCCCTTTTTCGGGGTGCCTGTGCATTGCGTGACCCGTCATCTTCCCCCAGGCGTCACATACAGCCTTGCTAGAGCACTAGGGTACGAATTCCATCTAGTACCCTACCCCTTTGACCCCCAATTGCCCAGGACAATAGTTTACTGCAACTCCCATGCGCACAACTACATCAGTGCCATGGTTGGGAGGCGAGCACGCGGTAAGGGTGGCAAAGGTGGGCGAGCCACAAGAGGTGGCCGTGGTGGATACGGTAGGGGACGTGGCCAGGACTTGCAGGGTGCCTCTATCCCCCCATGTGTGGGTGACCAGTCAGGGACACCCATGCCCCCCCCCTTGTTGAGGGTAACGTGGCTGACACCATCCCTGCTCAGCCCTTGTTGGACCAGCCCATTGTGGTACCAGACCTGGCACTGGGTGACTCCATGGCTGACTTCCAGGTCAGCAGGTCTAGGCCACGTGTGGCGGTGCACGTTGGTGTCACCAGCCCACGTGGATCAGGGGCAGCTATGTCATCTGCTGCCCCGAGTAGGCAGGGTGGGGAGGCTGCAGGGGCAGCTGCGGCTCCATCCACCCCAGCTCTGAGTGTCCCAGCCAGGACAGTGTCGGTCCTAGTCCATCCTGCTGACGTTCCCCCTGACTACATCACACTTCAGCTAATGCCTGCACCAAGTCCCATGGTGAGTGTTCATTCCCACACTCCTAGTCCACAGTCCACCGGGGCTCCTGCCCCTAGTGTCCAGAGCGGCGTGGGACACTCAGTATCACCACCACCTTCCAAGTGGAAGAGGAAGAGTGCTCGTCCAGTACAGGCTGATGCCCCAGACACGGCTACACAGTCTGGCCCACCAAGGAAGCCCTGCTTCAATCGGGTAGAACTTGATGCACTTGTGGAGTATGTGTCCGCACATGACAGCGAAATGGTGATTACTGCAGGATGCAAGACCACACCTGCACAACGTCAGGCACACTGGCAGACCATTGCGGAACTCATAAGTGCCCTTGGATTCGTGAGGCGCACAGCTAATGATTGCTACAAGCGCTGGAATGACCTTAAGCGCAGGGCAAAGAAAAAGCTGGCCTCAAGTCATGCCGCAACTCTAGTGACTGGAGGTGGGTCTCCGGCAGAGGACATAGAACTCACTCCACATGAGTATGTTGCTGGGACCTACGTCACGGAGGAACAGATCCAAGGCGTGGGAGACCTGCCAGATTACGAGGCATTGTCCGGTGAGTGCACATGCATGTGTGTGTCATCCATGTGCATGGCATGTGTGTGAGTGCTTCTGATTGAGTGCCAGGTGAGGGGGTGTGTGCCTGAGTGGTTTGGGTCACCCATGTGCTTCATCCAATACATTCTGCACACCAGGATTTGGGTGTTGCAGTATCCCTTCTGGCAACAGTAGACATTCAGCCCAACCTCACGCCAGTTGCCCTTGAATTGTCATCTTGCCACAACATAGTTGCATGTTATTCTGTGTTCATTCAGGCTGATTGTCTGCATTCCACCACTTTCACTAGGCATTTCTCAGTCCTATTGTCACATGTGTGACATGGCTAGGGTACATGCCATCTGTCTGATGGCATGTGTCATGTATGTGTATTGGACATGCCAATCACAGGCCAATGTGTGATGGCACTGCTAGGCAGCATGCAGCAAATTTGTTGGTCTTCCATCTTGGTGTCATCCATGTGTGCCATTTGCCTCCCCTTCATATGCAGTGACAGTGCATGCATGGGAGGGTTATAGTCATGTGGTACATGTGTCAATGAAGTACTGTTTCTGTTGCTTCTCAGCCCTAATTGTGTTCCATGTTGCTAATGCCTGTTCCCATTTCTTTTCTTTCATGTCTTTGCAGGGGATGACGCACTTGATACTGCTGGGGTTGTGGAGATGGTGCAGACCCAGGAGGGTTCTCAGGCCCGACCGGGCAAAAGTGAGGGACGTGGTGTGGTGTTGGGTGAGAACCCACACTTGCTGCAGGCCGTCATCTCAAGGGGTGTCTCTGGGTGCACCTCCCCCGAGCTCTATTCATGTGTCGATTCGGATGATGAGACCTATGTTGCGTCGCAGGTAAGTGTCTCTGGGAGGGATTCTGTACTGTCCAACCCACCTGCACCAGGGGTAGAACCCTCAATGGGGATGTCAGTGTTGGTAGGTCAGCCTTTGGTGGTTACGGACGGTTAGGGACAGGCGGGCGGCACTGGAGACTCTGCGGGAAGCCATTTCCATTGAGTCCCAGGGCCACAGGGAAGCCCTGAGGGTGGAACTCCGTCAGCTCAGGGCAACTCTGGTTGAGCTTGAGGCTTCATTTAACATGAGGACAGAACAGCAGCTGGAGCGGCTCACACGTACGCTCTCAGCTGAGATGCAGGCAACTAGGGCGGAAGTCCGGGCATCCCGTGAGTTGCTGCATGGGGACCTCCGCACAATTATCCTCCAGAACCAGACCTTCCACACCCGCATGCTTGCTGCCATGGAGGACCAGACTAGGGCTTTGCGTGGGCTGCCTCCCATAGTGCCACCACCTCCTGATGCAGCTGCAGAGGGTGAGGAGAGCGACAGCAGCGATGCTCCCACAATAGGGTAGCCGTGCAGGCCATGAGCCCATGCTTTTTTCTCCGCAAGATCCACACAGGTGGGTTTTGGTGTGCACCCTGTCCTCGGACCTCCTGGGTGGCCTCCCCCACCCCCTCCCCGGGCCCATTGATGGCCATTTTTGATATTTTTTTTTATTTTTTATTTTTGATTTTTTGGACAGTGTGTTGCCTTGTGTGGCTCTCGTGGGCATACGCTGTATTGTGGCTGGGCACATGCAGGCTTGTCCTGAATTTGGGTCAGATGCTTGGGTTTGTGTGACACACACCCCTCCTGCTTCCCGTTTCCATGTGCTTGCAAAGGGTGTGCCCAAGTGACATTGACTTACACAGTGACGTTGGACTCCCATTTGATGTGTGGGCAGTCTGTAGTCAATACTGTGTATACATTCCTAGTGCATATTGTTGTTGTATTGTACACTGCATGGTGTATTGATATGTGCCTAAGCATCCATCTCATCCTCCTAATTTGCAGGTCCATTTCTCATGTCTTCACAAGGCGGTCTACTTTGGGACTGGAGTCCATGTTGTAAGCAGTGCACCTACACTCTTGCGTGGCGCTAACACTGTATACTTGGAAGTGTTCGAAGTGCTGCCATTATCAGGTAGTGAGGCTACCAATTTTTTAAGTCCGTACTGTCATGTTTATGGTAGGTTGGAGGTGGTGTAGGTGATTGGTATTCTTAGTAAGTATTTGGTAATGTGTGTTGTTGGTCCTGCATTACTGTGAGCATTTCATGTGTGGCCAGTTTCCATTAGGGACACTGTAGTTGGTGACACTTGGGGCATGTTGTGAGGATTAATTTGTTTGCTCTCATATTGCATGACATGCCATGGTGTGTTGTGTGGCCGTGCCGTGGAGGGGTTGGGTGACATGCCACTGTTCTCATGTTGTATTTTGCAAGTGGGTATTCATTTTTGCTGCATGGAAGTGTGTCTTTTGATGACACTGCATTGGTGGTGTTTGTGTAGGTAGGGATGCACACATTGTGACACTTCCAGATGAACAATCTCAGGCTGCTATGGCTCTGACAGTTGACTGTCCCTTTGTTCATCATAATTGTCAGATTGAGTCATCATTGATTGTCAGATGGTATGTGCCAGGGCTGCGTGCACTCCACAGGGGTGTGCTTTCTATGGGCCTCATTACGACTCAGGCGGTAAGGGGTTTACGGCGGCGTAAACAGCGCCGACCCTTACCGCCTGAGTACGAGGTCCCTTAGCGCCATGGCGGATTTAACACCTGCTTTTAGCAGGTGTTAAAATCCATGGCGCTAAGGGACCATGGAGTTAATTACGCCACCGTAATTTACGGTGGCGTAATTAACGCCTTCCCCACTCCCATTATGCCCTATGGGGCAAAAATGGGAATGGGGAATGGTAAATGGGGATTGGGGACTTACCGCCCCGCCGACCTCGGAATGGGGCGGTAAGTCCGCCTACCACCATGGCGTAAACGTAGTTTACGCCATGGTGGAAAAGTCACGGCCCAGGGGGTAACTTACCGCCTGGGTCGTAATGAGGCCCTATGTGAAGTAATTAGCCACCAGCTGCGTACGGGCTGCCTCACCCCGTGCCCTTTCCCCTCCCATGCACAGCGGGCGTGCATGTGGTTGGGGATGTGGGGGCACCACCATGTCCACAGCCAGGCCCCGGCGGTTTGCAACATTGTGCAGGACACATGCTGGCACTATGATCCTGCACACTACTGGGGAAGCATATAACAGCTTCCTGCCAGAACGGTCAAGGGAGCGAAAGCGTGGCTTGAGCACTCCGAATGTGCGCTCCACTATGCACTGTGTTGCAATATGGACTGTGTTGTATCTTACCTCGGGAGGCGTGATGGGGTTCTGAATTGGCGTCATAATGTGTGTGCTCAGAGGGTAGGCACTGTCCCCTGGGGACGTGGTGATGGGGATCATTAGTGGGGTATTGGCATTACTCTGTATCTGTCATGCATGCGTGTGCTGTGGCATTTCTACTCACCAAGCAGCCATGAGTCGCCATGCCTCCCAGCTTCCATGTCCCGGTTTAGGGTTGACATCCTGTAAATGAAGCTGTCGTGGATGGACCCTGGATATTTGGCATATACTGAGGTGATGATTCCCTTGGCATCACATACTACCTGGACGTTGATGGAATGCAAGTGCTTGTGGTTTCTATAGATGTGCTCAGATGCCCTGGGGGGGGACGTAGAGCCACATGGGTGCAATCAATGGCACTTAGCACTTTGGGGAATTGTGCCACCCTGTAGAAATCCTGGCTGACAGCCTGCCTTTCTGCAGGTGTTCTGGGCAGCTATATGTGCCTGCGGACTGATGGGCGTGCAGTGATGATGGCCAAATCCTGGTGTAGGTACCGTGACAGCGTGGCCTGTGACACCCCCCCACTATGGCACTTGTCCGCTGAAATGATCCGGTAGCCAAGAAGTGCAGTACATTGAGGACCTTCTCCAGGCTGCTGAGTGCTTGGGAGCACAGGGTGGGTGATGTGAGGTCATCCTCCCACTTACTGACCAGGTCGAGTATTATGTGTGGTGGAAACCTGTACCTCCCATACACCTGGCCATCTGGCATACCAAATAGGCTGGTTCTGTGTCTGAAGATTTTGGCCCTGACTATCCTTCTCCTCCTCCTGCGGTATCCCACGGCCACTTCTGCTAGGAACGGTATATTCATCCTGGCGTCTGAGCTTGTTTGTTGTTTGTGCACTCTTTTAGGCTGCGCAGGACGTGCGCCTGCTTCATGCTGGCATACGTGTTTCAGGATTGGTCCTTTTATTTTTTGGCGTGTTGTAGGCGAGCGTGTAAAACTTCCCGCCCACCCCAGGAATACACGTAACACGCTCTCCCAGGCCCTGTCACGAGTAAATAATCCCGCCCAACCCTGGAATACACGTACCCCACTCTCACAGGCACAGTCGCGTGTGGAACTTCACGCGCACACACCGAAATACTCGTACCCTGCTGAAATTGCGTGTGAAACTTCTTGCGCACCCCGAAATACACGTATCCTGCTGGTATCGCGTGTGGAAGTTCACGCGGACCCATGATACACGTACCCTGATGGAATTGCATGTGAGACTACCCACGCACCCCTGGAGTACACGTACCCAGGCAAATCGCACGGCTGGGGGTGGGGGAGCTGGGAGACATGAGTGGGGGCCTGGTGGAGGGTGCCCCACAGTGCTGGGGGGTGGGGGTGCTGGGAGACATGATTGGGGGCCTGGTGGAGGGTGCCCCTGACTGGTGGGGGGTGGGGGTGCAGGGGGACATGAGTGGGGGCCTGGTGGAGGGTGCCCCACTGTGCTGGGGGGTGGGGGTGCAGGGAGACATGAGTGGGGGCCTGGTGGAGGGTGCTCCACAGTGCTGGGGGGTGGGGGTGCTGGGAGACATGAGTGGGGGCCTGTTGGAGGGTGCCCCTGGATGCAGGGGCGTGGGGGTGCTGGGAGACCTGAGTGGGGGCCTGGTGGAGGGTGCCCCTGGATGCAGAGGGGTGGGGGTGCAGGGAGACATGAGTGGGGGCCTGGTGGAGGGTGCCCCACTGTGCTGGGGGGTGGGGGTGCAGGGGGACATGAGTGGGGGCCTGGTGGAGGGTGCTCCACAGTGCTGGGGGGTGGGGGTGCTGGGAGACATGAGTGGGGGCCTGTTGGAGGGTGCCCCTGGATGCAGGGGCGTGGGGGTGCTGGGAGACCTGAGTGGGGGCCTGGTGGAGGGTGCACCTGGATGCAGGGGGGTGGGGGTGCTGGGAGACATGAGTGGGGGCCTGGTGGAGGGTGGCCCTGACTGGTGGGGGGTGGGGATGCAGGGAGACATGAGTGGGGGCCTGGTTGAGGGTGCCCCTGGATGCAGGGGGGTGGGGGTGCTGGGAGACATGAGTGGGGGCCTGGCGGAGGGTGCCCCACAATGCTGGGGGGTGGGGGTGCAGGGAGACATGAGTGGGGGCCTGGTGGAGGGTGCCCCTGGATGCAGGGGGGTGGGGGTGCTGGGAGACATGAGTGGGGGCCTGGTGGAGGGTGCCCCTGGATGCAGGGGGGTGGGGGTGCGGGGAGACATGAGTGGGGGCCTGGTGGAGGGTGCCCCTGGATGCCGGGGGTAGGGGTGCTGGGAGACATGAGTGGGGGCCTGGTGGAGGGTGGCCCTGACTGGTGGGGGGTGGGGATGCATGGAGACATGCGTTGGTGGGCAGTAGTGCAAGGTGACATGTGGGTTGGCTGGGGGGCATGGCCATGGTGGATGGGCTTCCTGTGGGACATGTGCAGGGGTGCAGGGTAGTCCCCTGTGGTGTAGGCCGCCTGCAGGGGCCGTGGAGGGTGTAGAGGGAACAGCTGGGAGGACCCACATGGCCAATTCACGTGTGGGACTCCCCGGCACCCCCGAAATACACGTAGGCTGCTGGATTCGCGTGTGGAATTTGCCGCGCACCCGGAGTACACGTACCCTGCTGAAATTGCGTGTGGAACATCACGCGCACACACCGAAGTACACGTACCCTGCAAATTTGCGTGTGAAACTTCCCGCGCACCCCGAAATACACGTACCCTGCTGGTATCGCATGTGGAAGTTCACGCAGACCCATGATACACGTACCCTGATGGAATCGCGTGTGATACTACCCACGCACCCCTGGAGTACACGTACCCAGGCAAATCGCACGGCTGGGGGGTGGGGGTGCTGGGAGACATGAGTGGGGGCCTGGTGGAGGGTGCCCCACAGTGCTGGGGGGTGGGGGTGCTGGGAGACATGAGTGGGGGCCTGGTGGAGGGTGCCCCTGACTGGTGGGGGGTGGGATGCAGGGAGACATGAGTGGGGACCTGGTGGAGGGTGCCACTGGATGCAGGGGGGTGGGGGTTCAGGGAGACATGAGTGGGGGCCTGGTGGAGGGTGCCCCACAGTGCTGGGGGGTTGGGGTGCAGGGGGACATGAGTGGGGGCCTGTTGGAGGGTGCCCCACAGTTCTGGGGGGTGGGGGTGCTGGGAGACATGAGTGGGGGCCTGGTGGAGGGTGCCCCTGGATGCTGGGGGGTGCTGGGAGACATGAGTGGGGGCCTGGTGGAGGTTGCCCCTGACTGGTGGGGGGTGGGGATGCAGGGAGACATGAGTGGGGGCCTGGTGGAGGGTGCCCCTGGATGCTGGGGGGTGGGGGTGCTGGGAGACATGAGTGGGGGCCTGGTGGAGGGTGCCCCTGGATGCTTGGGGGCGGGGGTACAGGGGGACATGAGTGGGGGCCTGGTGGAGGGTGCCCCTGACTGGTGTGGGGTGGGGGTGCAGGGAGACTTGAGTGGGGGCCTGGTGGAGGGTTCCCCTGGATGCAGGGGGGCGGGGGTGCTGGGAGACATGAGTGGGGGCCTGGTTCACAAGCAAGTATAACAAATTTGTTTGCAAACATGCGTGGTACAAAGGAATACTGGTTCCGACGGCACGGAGACGTGCGTTGTATGATCAGAAACCTTGGACCACCGACTTGGTTTGTAACGCTAAGTTGTGCAGAATATGCATGGGAAGATTTACATGAGTTCCTACGCATAGCAAACAGCAACAAAAACAACATGGATATATTAACACCTGGAGAATTTTGCTCTCTTGATCCAGTTAATGTGTCAAGATATTTCCATCATCGTTTCATTGCCATGCTACACTTTATTTGCAATAAAAATGTTCCTCGCCTTGGAGAAGTGCAACACTTCTTTTGGAGAAAAGAAAATCAAGCAAGAGGAGCACCACATATTCACATGCTGTTATGGATCAAATGTGCACTGAAATGTGGTCACGACAGTGATAGCACTGATTTGCAGTTTATCCAAAAATATGTCACTTGTGAAATCCCTTCACAACAGACACATAGTGAGCTGCATGGCAGATTTTACAATTTCAAAGACGCAAATGTGGCATATTTTGTCACTGCAAATGCAAAAACAAAGGTAAATACTACACCAAATACCGCTTTGGTTTTCCTAGACCAGTTACAGAAACAGGTGAAGTAAACAACTTCATGTCTTTAGTTCGACATAGTGTTAAAGGTAAATCATCTAAGAACACGTATTACATAAAAAGAAGGGAAGAATCAAAATATATCAATGATTACAATGCAATCATTGCCCTCTTATGGAATGCAAACATAGATGTGCAGTACATTGCAGACAATTCAACTGCTGTTGCACGGTTTTTTACAGCCTACTTAACAAAAGCAGAAAAAATAGAGCTTCAAGACCTCTGGGATGACCTAGCATCAGACAAAACATTATCACAGAAATTGTACAACCTAGGCATAAAAATGCTCTCTCATAGAGAATGTGGCGCCTATGAAGCAACAGATCGTTTCACCAGTTCTGCTTTGTATGGTAAATCAGAGAACATAGTATGGCTAAGTCTTGGTCCTGCAAAATGTAGAAAAAGAGTGCTGAAACCATATGAGGACATAGAAACAATTGCCAGAAATGATCCCAACAGCCAAGACATTCTAAAAAACAATTTACTGGACACATACTTTCCTAACAGGAGTAGCACTTTGGAAAGCATGTGTCTATACCACATTGCCCAAAACCTTGCATACAAAAATAATGTAAAACCCGATGAAAGCAAATGTAGATGTAGAGTGACCGATTGTGAAGGGAGCTTAGAGAAACTTACCAAACAAAGCTTAATTAATCATGTAAAATTGTCATTAAAAATTCCTCAACAGAAAGAACTATATTACATGTCTCTGTTACAACTTTTCAAACCCTGCAGCCAAAAATGTACATCCTGCCCACAATCAATGTACTATATGAAAACCATAGTGCCTTATAACTTCACTGCTTATAAAAAGGCCATGTACCCAAAACTCTACATCCTGGCCATGACCACCACAGCATATTGCACCAATTGTGGCTTGTAAGTCCACTAGGTATAAATTGATGTTTGATACTATGGGTGTATCTATAGCTGTGATATGGTGCAGTCGTTGTGGCCGGAGGCTAGAGTCTTGGGTGTAAGGCCATATATATGTGAATGCATGGGTGTCGAGTATATGAAACCCCTAGTGGCTTATAACTGCAGTGCTTATAACTGTGTTTTTGGGTGCATGGCCTACAGCCATGCAGCCAAGACTCTACGTACTGTCCACAACTACCACAGCATACCGCACCCATAGTACATTATAAATTCTCTACGTACAAATTTGATATTGTGTATCCAAGACTCTAGTCCCTCCCCACAAACACCTGATCAATAAGCGAGACTACGGGTGTAGGTATAGCTGCGATATGCTGTGGTGGTTGTTGCCAGGGCCTAGCGTCTTGGGAGTATGGCCTACGGCCATGCACCCAAGACTCTAGGTCTAGTCCCTGGCCACAACCACCGCAGCATATCACACCCATGGCGGTGTATAAATTAGTAGCACACCCATACAAAAAAAAATAGGAACTACAGCACCTACTCAATTGTAGTGTTCGCTAACACCACGCGTGTCCTTAGAACAGTTTGAAGTTGCCTGCGCACAGCACGGACTGAAGTACTATCCTTATGAGACCCCTCATTTTCAGTACTTACAAACATCCCTGACAAGGCGGGCATGGCGAATACATCCTTAACACCTGCCGCCTAAACAAGTACAGTATTTCACCCATCTCTCACTCTCTGGACCTCCTCAAACACTATAGCAGACCAAAACAGTTTCCCACCACATCATATTGCACCCATTGTGGCTTGTAAATCCACTACTTATAAATTGATGTTTGATACTACGGGTGTATCTATAGCTGTGATATGTTGCAGTGGTTGTAGCCGGAGGCTAGAGTCTTGGGTGTAAGGCCATATATATGTGAATGCATGGGTGTCCAGTATATGAAACCCATAGTGGCTTATAACTGCAGTGCTTATAACTCTGTTTTTGGGTGCATGGCCTTCAGCCATGCAGCCAAGACTCTATGTACTGTCCACAACTACCACAGCATACCGCACCCATAGTACCTTATAAATTCTCTACGTACAAATTTGATCTTGTGTACAGTGCCTTTGGCCATGCATCCAAGACTCTAGTCCCTCCCCACAATCACCTGATCAATAAGCAAGACTACGGATGTAGGTATAGCTGCTATATGCTGCGGTGGATGTGGCCAGGGCCTAGCGTCTTGGGAGTATGGCCTATGGCCCATGGCCATGCACCCAAGACTCTAGGCCCTGGCCACAACCACTGCAGCATATCACACCCATGGCAGCATATAAATTAGTAGCACACCCATACAAACAAAAATAGGAACTACAGCATCTACTCAATTGTAGTTATCCCTAACACCACGCGTGTCCTTAGAACAGTTTGAAGTTGACTGCTCACAGCACGGACTATCCTTATGAGACCCCTCATTTTCAGTACTTACAAACATACCGGACAAGGCGGGCATGGCAAATACATCATTAACACCTGCCGCCTAACAAGTACAGTATTTCACCCATCTCTTACTCTCTGGACCTCCTCAAACACTGTAGCAGACCAAAACAGTTTCCGAAACAGCATTTCGCCTCTGGTTGCGACCGCGCTATCGTCGCATCCAAAACGTCGGGCGCATCCACACATTCTGACGCACATCACGGCTCGCTGTAGCCAATCGGCAGACTTAGCCCCCTTACTTGCCATCGCCACTGTGCACTGTATCATTTTTGATGTCATCTTTCTTGTCCCTGGTGTTAGTGTTAGCAGTGCACAGTGGTGCGGGCAGTTATGGTTGCTTAGCTTACCATAATGGGGGAATGTGCAGTGTTTTTTGGTTTCACTGTGAAGTATAACATCCCTTTAACAAAGTTTTTTTACTGAATGAACATATATATATATATATATATATATATATATATATATATGGCAGGCAACGAAAACAAATAGGCTAAACATGTGATGTCATCAGTGACATTTCAGAGGACAGCTTTCATGTTCTGGGTGTTAGTGTTAGCAGTGCGCAGTGGTGATGGAAGTAAGGGGGCTCAGTCTGCTATAACTGGTGAATTTCAGGGGTTTTTCGTTTTTAATTTGAACCACAATGTGGAGGACGAACAATTTTTTTTAGTGAAGTGCACAGGTTTTTCAAAGGGCAACTTAACCATAACGTCCCCTCGACAAAGATTTTTTTGTAGTGAATTTTACAGGTTTCTGGGAGGGCAACGTAACCATAACGTCCCTGTAACAAAGTTTTTTTTAACTGAATGCCATAGGTTTTTAGTAGTATAAATGCATCATAACATTACTTTAACAAAAATGCTCGACTACATTTATCAGGGTTCTAATAGTAACACATAAGCATACGACTGTAAAGGAACATTTGAAGTAACTGCCCACCTTTCGAAGAATTCCAATTATCATATACTGACGTACAGCATGGGGGCGTGTTCAAACAGTCATACACACTTCACAATGACATGTGTAACTGGTTGATATTCCGAAAGTACATAGGGTATTCTAGAACTTCTAACTGCAAAATTCCCAGCGCAGAACTACACAATACAAGTGTGCAACACAATATAAGCAAGAGTACATACCGACATTTCTGGATCATTCGCCCCCATTCCTCCCCAAAGAGTGGGGGATGAATGCCATTGGCAATTGAGATTTTACAGCAGTAATTCGTGGTACCAAGAAAGAGGATTTTTTGTCTTCAACCGGAACGCCTCCAGCGTTCCCGGCCGAAGAAAACAAATCCTTTTTCAAGATGGCCACCACACAAAGGGAAGACGGGCATTCGATAGAAAGCCTTCTTCGCTTTCCATTGTAGGCTGCAGAAAGCAAAAAAGAAACTGTGTTACCGTTATGGCAGTACCACATTTGTGTTCCTTGATAAATGTGTGGTTATGAGCAAGACGTTTACCAGAAAAGCAGTCCCTGATGGACATGGCGACCTCAATGCAATGTTTTCTCCCTTGCAGTAAAGGCCAGTAGCCATATCCCCGACATTGTGGGCACTACCCATACATAGAGGCTAACCCTCAGAGACGGAAACTGTACCGTTAAATATGAAAAGACTATCACATGCACAACACAAAGCTTTTCAGTCGTTGTCAATGACCTTTACATACATGTGTTGTACATGTACTAATTTTCTTATGTAAAAATGTGCGTAAAAACAGCAAAGGAGTTACTTACGTTGACATAAAATGCCAAACAAACTCTGTAATGTGAAGCGCAATGACGTCAGAAATACTGAATGCAACACCATTACCACTCGCCTTTCGACACATAATTTTGTAAGTGACACAGGTGGAAAGGTGTGAAGACATGTGTATAGGGAGGGTGTAACCATATATTATTGTACAAACATTTCTGTGCATAGGGAATCTGGGTGACAGAAATTGGTCTGACGGTGACAGAAATTGGCCTGACGGAACTAATGCATATGGGATGGGCCTGACCCTCCCGCAGCCAATGCAAGTGGTATGGAGTACCTTTCTCCATAACATTCCTTGGCAGCTTAAACAAATGCGTCCATATGGACGTACGTGCCGTGATGTAGCACCTACAAAAGAACACATTACGACCTGCAACATAGCATGCCACATTGTGAAAACAGAGAGTAAATTCGTAAAGAAAACACTAACATTTAAAAATGTGTCCAGTAGTTTTATTTCACAATAAAGTGAGCGAAATCATCGCCCTATGCAAGTAGTAAAGTAGTTTTGTTTCACAATGAACTGTGCGAAAAGATGGCACTATACACTTTTTCATAGAAGTATTAAGTTTGTCTATTTGGTCGACAATGACAATGTTAAAGGTCACGTTGTTTTTTTCCACACACAGAAAGTAAGCGTTGCCGCCACAATAGTCGTTTTCCTCCCACATTGATGTCTAAGACGACGTCAACCGCTGTGATCTATACCACCAGAAAGGATGGAATGTTACTTCTTATAGCGACAGGAGCGTAGGGACACAGAGGGCCCACACAAACATCCCAGTGAATTATGATGCTCAGACAGCCGGTTATGAACAGTTGCATTTGACAGTTAAAGAACCCGTCACTTGGCATCTGTAATCCATGACAATCACAATTGGTAATGAAGTATCTGAGGAGGAAATGGGAATTAAAAGATGTATGAATACGCAACCTTTGGATAAACCACAGTTGTACTACATAACATTTTCAGTAAAAAATGTATTCAATAGGAGGAAATGTAGTGGGACCCTAGGGACGGCGACAATGTGCAATGTCCATAATTGGAAAAATAAATCGAATGACACACAAAGCTGGAACGTCGTTATTAATAATACAATTTTTGTTTGGAAGTAGCTGCGTGGTGGAAGGGGAAATAAAACGTGTATCACTGCACAACCTGTGCACAAAAAGAAATTCTAACACATACCTTTTTTATTAAATATTATTTTAATTTGGGGAAATGTAGTGGCACCCTACAAACGGCAACAATGTGCAATGTCCATAATAGGAAAAAAATTGCACCAGCACATAAAATTTGTAAAACGTAAGAGAAAATATTTTTTTTTTACAAACTAAAACATAACGTCAATTCGGTATATAGGCGGCAAAAATACACTTACATGATGTGGCGCGCCTCCATTGCATTTGCTGTAGTCAGACACTAGTGTATGTGGAAGACTGCCTGTTCGGGAACTAATTTCTCATGGTCGGTGCAAACCTTTTTGAAGCATAACCTTATCAAACGATATGTTTTTCAAACTGTTACTCCCTACATTCTTTCTACTCTTTCCCTGTACCTCAAGGTTAAAAAACAAGGGACCCTTATGGGTGTCGACAAATATGCGGCCATACTGAGCTCGTGTTGAAAAGAGAAAATGCAGTGGCCTTCACTCCGAATGCAAATACATTCTCATTTTGCAACAACATATCAGCGTCTATTTATGAGAACCGCTACTGACGTACACGTGCAGAAGGGCTGTGTGTACGAAATAGAGCAGGTGGCCACCTCAGATTCCCGCCAGTCTGACCGCAGTAATGTTGTTTAGGTATTGTAAAATGGGCGCAGTAAGTTCATTTCGTACAATGAATAGCAAGTCTCACTGTACCGTATGACAGTGCTAATAAGAATACTTCAATGTTTGACTTTGTACTACCACGTCTCATTAACGCTCACCTTTCGAAACAGTGTTCCATAAGTGTTATAAGTGCATTGATGCCTTCTTCGTTTAGGTATGTTAGCGCCGATGTTCGCGTTCAACAGAAAACAAAGTAAACATGGCGGACGTATCGAAAGATTACGACACACTTCACGCTGTGCCACAATCAATCGGTGAAAGCGCAACATGGTTGCGGGCAGCACGCCACGGAATATCCAATTGCAATCTTCTCCACGGAGCGAACAGGGATGTGTGACCGCGGAGCGGACATAGATATCACTAATTTTTAGAGACATACTTTTGATCGTTTTTAAGGGAACTACTGGATGGATTGTCACAAAATGTGCAAAAGCACGCTTTCACGCCAAAGCCCCTGCCACTGCCTCAAATTTGGTGCAAATCCGTCCAGAGGTTTGGCCTGTAGCCATGCACACATTTTTCCCCCATTCAGTCTATGGGAAAAAAATCGTTATAACTTTGCCCCCCCTGGGCCAAACATCACCAAACTTTGCAAAAAAATACAGAGTGGGCCATATACTTTTTTGCAAAGTTTGGTGAGGATTCGTCCAGGGGGAGCGAAGTTATAAGCCGCCCAAAAAGTGCTCTTCCTATGGAAACAGCAACTTAACCATAACTACCGTGGCTGTGTAATATATATATATATATATATATATATATATATCTGTATGTAACAGCTCGTTTCTATTTGCAAATTTATTTTTCATAAAGCATTCTTGATTTTTGCCAGTAATTAGATTTGTGATGCAATTTCTGTTTGTAGCGCTTCAATTTTAGATATACCACGAAACAGCGTGGTGCCACTGTAACCAAAAACGGAAAACCTGGAGGGGAATTCTGGCAGAAAACTGAAAAGACCCATAGCATATCATTCTACTGATCTGGCAAAATCCTTTCTGAGCTGCCACATTCTCCAGTACAGGGGACTGTCACTTCCACTGGGCACCAACGCATGTCAAACACTTCATAAATTAGCAGTACTATAACTGAATAAACAACAACGAAAGTATGCTTGTTGGGCACCTACATCTAAATTGGTAACTAGATTAAGCTTTGGATGCCCACTGCCCAGGGGAAGATGTTACCTAGTTTAAAAGAAACCAACACAAGAAAGCAAGAACCTACATTCATACAGGTCTGGGATACAACCACACACACACCTTTTATTCCAGATTAATTGGTTAGCGAATTAAGATATTATAATTTCCTTCTCACAAAATTGGAAAGTGTCTTGTACCATTTTTCACAGTTATTGATAGCTCTTGTGAAATGTACTTTTATATGTTTTTACCAAGTTTTAGAAACTGATTGGGCAAACCATACAGTATCTGCCTTTATTGCTTTATTTATTTATTTATTTATTGTTTGAATGTAAGGCGCTTATACAATAAGAATACACTGTTTCACAGCACCCATAAGGCAGGGGTGGAGGGTGGGAAATACAATTACAACACAATAATAAGCACATAGGGGGACGAGTGGGAGGGTGGAACCTACTATGCCCTGTGAGTTTTCAGAATGTGCAAGCGCAGAAAGGAAGAAGAAAGAGGGGGTAAGTGCTGGGGAGTCCGAGCTCGAGGATGAGCCATGGACAAAGTGCTAGGAATGTTGAGTGCTACACTGCCTGGGCCGCGGGAGGTGCAAGTGCGAGTTGCCAGGGCGGAGCGTGTGTAGATTGAAATTGCTATGGATTGACAGGAGCTGGGGAGAATTGGTGTGGGAATTCAAGGACCCAAAGATGCATAAGGGCCAACCACACCAATACAGCACCTGTGAGATTAGCAGAGGAGAGAAGGAGGGACAGAGGAGGAAGAGGAAAGTCTCCAGGAGCTTCCGAAATTTGAGAAGATTCTGCTCATGGCGCAGGGAGAGGGGAGGCTATTCCAAAGGAGGGAGCCCACAGAGGAAATAGAGCGACCCCCTTTCCTCTGTTTAGCAAAACGCTTAACACACAAGGAGTTGGTGCCATAGGAGTGAAGTGGTCTAGAGGAAGAGTATTAAGTGGGATAAAGTTGAAGATAGTGTGGTCCCCTGGCCCAGACAAGCTTGTGGATGATGCAGAGGGATTTGAATGTCATCCGTGCAGCAACTGGGAGCCAGTGAATACTTTTTAGTACAGGAGAGATGCAGTCCCTGGGCTTAAGGCCAAGGATAAGTCTCACTGTCCTATTCTCACTGCACATTTATTATGTGTGCATTTACCTAAGATCTATACAGCATGTGCTAAGGCTATAGTTCATACTCCACCTCTCTGATACTGTCATGAAGCTGCATCTAGGTCTAGCCAATTCTCACACCCATACCAATTCCCCCAGTGCAGAATAAGATCCACTACTGGGGTCATGGCCAAGTACAACACACAGACCTATGTCTTCACTACTGGAGTCATGCCAAGCACACCACACAACATTAAGTCTTCACTACTGGAGTCATTGCCAAGTACAACACACAGCTGAACTGGGTACTCCCAGCTCTTCAAGACGAGTAGCAATACCCTGAAGATGAATGGGGATGCAGAATTTGTTCATACATCTATAATCGAAACAACTCAGGTAATTTGGCAAAAGGAGTACTGTTTTAATTTCAACGGTCTAAAACAGGGAGTAGAACGAATATCAGCACACTCGCTTGATCCTCTTACTCTCAACATATTATAAAAAAACTCAATTCTTATACTGAAAAAGTGTCATCAATGACGTTTAACTTGCGTACTACCAACGTCATCCTACGTGGCAAACTACAAAATCCTATGCACAATAATGATAGGCTCTCAGTGAATTCTATATTAGCATGCATTAGCATGCATTAGTGAATGAAAGCAATTGGGTACTTAAAATCAGGTGGGGCAATTTAGCTATCCCCTCAAAATGGCCACTGTAAACGTCACTAAATGTACGATGTCCCATTGGCTACAAAACTATAGGACCCTTAATTACATGGTCCCCTAAAATTGGTTGGCACTCTAACCTCCTTTAGTACTTTTCCACCTACGTCTAGCAGAAGGCAGGCTGAACATCCAGGTGCTAGTGAGCTCATTTTAGTACCAGCTTCCCACCAATTAGCATATCAATCCATCATCACCTCAATTGTCCAGTGTCAATTAAGGCTTTGAAGCTCGTCCTTGAGTGTGTTCTTAGCTCTGACAAATGTAGGGAGTGAAGGCACAGTCTGCCCTCGTGCGTAGGTGTGACCACCTTGTTCGTCTAACTTTATCCTTCCACATGACTGAAGACCATGAAATCAAGTTTCTGGTGCATTTAAAATACTAATGTTCAGACAGACCTCTGACGTCTTTTGTTTTCATCCATGCCTTCAATTGGAGCACTGTGCTTTCACACGTTTTGTATCCAATGTCAGTCTACTCCAGTTTGATAAGACCTTGGCATCTTGGCTCATCCAACTCTGCCTTTCTGAGATTCACTTTGTTAATTCAATCGCCTTTTTAACTGCAACACACTTAAGATGAGACCTTTTTGTTAATGTCCAGCACTGTTATAATGCGTAGTGGAAACATCCATCCTTTACTTGATCATATGCATATAAATATATATTGGTGTTTGCTGCAATCTATTCACTCTAAAGCATAAGGAAAGCTTCAGGATTACTTTGCTGCTTGCGTTTCTTGCATCTGTATACGTGTAAAATGACTTGATATCTTCATCAATTCTGTGCCATAAGCTTCTTCACCTTGATCCCAAGATGTCACTTATCCTTGATACTTTCTGGATGCCTTATATAATATCTGCATTCTCTGGTCTTTTCATCTCTTTCATACACATCAGCTCAACTTTGTGTGACGTCATCATTCGTCTCTGTCGTTTATCTGCTGTGCTTCTTCAGAAAATCTAATTTAAACAACTGTCATACTTTCTCGAGTCCATATATGGCTTTCTCAATGGAAATCTTGCTTCCATGATTCTCTTAGATATGGGTAGCCTAACTGGTGCTGCCCTTTGTCAGTTTAACTGCTCTGTGTACGTCTCATAGTTCGGTTTCCATTCTATGGGCAACATAGACGATATAGGTGAAGTGATTGAGGTGGGGGTACTTGGCTCCTCCTCTACACTCCCACCTCTGGGCGATTCATCAGCCACACTTTCATCATCCTTAACATCCAGGCATCCTCTTTTCAAAAAGTGCTTCTTCCGGACCCATATCTTTATAACTCCCTTCAGACAACCTGCTGTTTTGACATGCTTGTCTTTGGTCCATGTCATGTGTTGATACTGTCCATTTGGGTTACAGTAGACCCATCTCCCACATATTTCTTGTGGTTCTTCGGATACAGGAACTTTGTCCCTTCAGATGCATGGATACTGCCCTTCACATAGTCTCTGATTTCTTGATCTGTCAACTTTTTGGCATTCCATCCTTCCTCAACATCGATCATAATCTTCATTCCTTTAGCTTTCTTTGCTGTATTCCTGCATTGTGAGATTATCAGCTTGATCACACAGAATCCAAGCAATATCGTCACTGTCAGGGCTGCAAGGAACTTGAAGATGTCTGCCATCCACTGTGGAACCCAAGAAAAGATTGATCCAAACCAGCTGTCATCAGCAATGTCTTCAACTTCGTCTATCATTTGACCATGAAGCGTAGTCAGCATGTCTATAGCCTCTGTCAAAGTTCCATTCTCGTCATCGTAAGAAGGTATGAATGTGAAACATGATTCTCCAATTTTTGCACAAACACCTCCATCCATAGCTGTGATCATGTCCAGGGCACATCTATTCTGGAGAGTCATCAACCGCATGGCTCTCATTTCTTCGCTGATTGCATTGAATCATTTGATAGTTGTATTAATTGTCTGTAGCAGTTCCCATTTGGTTATCTGTAACCACTTGGTGTTTGCTCCAACCTGGATTCTTGGCATAAGGATCAACATGAGCATTGATGAAGTTTGGCTGAACAGCCTATGATGCTCATATGGAATGGCATCAAAGGCTTCTATTGATTTCACTGAGAGGTAATTCTCCCTCTTCATTCTTCTTAACAGCTGCACAGATGTTTTCTTCCTCAGGTGAGCATCTGCTTTTGGGAAGCTGTCAATATTCAGATCACTCTTTGGGATCACCAACGCTGGAACATGGACATTCACCAAGGAACATATTCCTCCCCAATCTTCAGGCAACCTTATGTAGGCTCTGGCTCCACATGCCCAGTAGTGATCCATTATCACTGCTGTCCCAATCTTTATTTCTGGTGCATCAAGGAGTCGTTCACACTTCTGATTTACTCCCATTTTTCTTGTGCCATTGTTTCTGAAGCACAACTTTGCACTTTCCAGTGGAACTATCTGTAAGTGTCCTCCTCTGTCTTCGACCGAGGTCAATAACTTGGCAATACTCTTCCAAAGTGGCTTGCATAGCACTTGTACATTCCACACAGTTGATTCAAGACGATCATACACCATCCATGCTCTGCAGATAATTACTCCTTTTTCCCAGCTGTCTGGAGACAACACTGATCCCTAAATCTGCATCTGGCCTCTATATTTCCAGTGTCAAATGCTTCCTACAGTCTTAATTGGGCTATGACGCTTCTTATTCACTTCCCATCTGATTCCAGCTCCTCTATCTCCAAGTTTTTCATATCTGATCACATGATTATTAGTGTGTTCTCAGTCTTGTGTCTTTGAGTCTTGCACATAATCACCTTCATCTGGATCTGTCCATGCATTCGCCCATTTCATTTAGGCATCTCTTCCCATAAACTGACCTCTGGTTCGGCAAAGCTACGTGTGATAGACAATGTGCTGTCTGGATATCTATTTTGATGGCTATGAAGATCTTAGACTACCCCATACTGTATGGCAAGAGTGCACATACAAAGTATCCTTCTTTTGAGGTCCTCTTTCATGCTTCCTTCATATGCTGGTACCAAATGTTATTTCCCAGGTGTGTTGTGCTTTCCAGATAATCATTCAGCTCAAAATCATCTTCTTTCATATTCCTCTTAGGTCTAATTCTTTTCTCATGACCTTCTATGATCATTTCATGAGGAACTTCAGCATAGCCCTTTCTGACTGGATCAGTCATAAGAACATTTATCATTGGTCTCAGTGTTCCCTTCTGTACTATTCGAGTAGGAAAGTTCAAGACTCTTCATTCTATCAACATACCATTAAGGCATAAAAATGTCTCACAAAACCTCCCCATGTGACTTTCTTCTAGGGTTTCACCTGATATCATGTATCACAGGACTAGGTGTATCTACATGCATTACTTATGTGGGCTTACTTTCTAACAACTCTTTTCTTTGTTTCTCCTGTAAAGCCTGTTTCTGAAGCTCAAAATGTTTTTTAAAAACCTTTTTATCATGTGAGCGACTATCAGTATCATTTATTTCAGACTCAGACACTGTATCATCTTTCTTTGGAACAGGAATTACTATATAGGGTCTCGGCTGCCTAGTAGTTGCCACAATCACCACCTCCTTCTGCTCACGAAAATTCACTGGAGTTTTAGCTCTATGCACGTCAATATAATATGACATCCTTACTGTCAGTGAAAGCAATACAATTATGTACAGAATACAAAAGTAGATTATGCATAAGTAAGAAAACTGACAGCATCTACGTTGTGAACAACGTGGACGCCTTTCTCGATCAGGCATAACTATATTACTGTTAGCTACTCCCATTTTTAATGCCTAAGGAAGAAAAAACTCAATTCTTTTAATAATGGAACATTCTGTATTGCTTCTTAAACACTGTCGACTTGACTGAGTGCTTTATCCTGGCTGATCAAGGGCAAAACCCTTAATGTTCTCGCTGCATCACTCCTTTCACCACAAAAAATGTGGCCGTCTCTAAAGCATGAAGAACATGATTTCACCAGTGTTCCTTTTTGCTTCTATTATTTTCACACGAGTTCAATGACATAAACAAGTTCCCAGTCTATGCTCGAATTTGCTTCCTTCCAGATGACATGCTGAATTTCTTTCCACAAGAAACAAGAGTCTCTGTTTATCAGTAATCTCTCGATCTGTCCCTCGCAGGAAAGTTTCATACCACCGTCCTGTGGGTTCGCTAAAAATATGTGATCACTTGAATCACTATTCCCTCCCAGATCATAATCAAATTTGCAGTGTTTCTAGGATCCCTAGGATCCCTTAGGAATGTGATCACATCCGTATATCTACCAACAAGATGCGGGTACTCCTCGAAGAGTCACAAAGAAAACCCTTCTGACAAGTCTACGTGCAGCTTCAGTTGTTATGGGCATCTGTGTTTTCTTCACTGAATTCAGGTAGTTACAAAATCTGTTCAGTAATAACTATAAGTAATCTTCTTAGAACTGGGCTATTCTTAGGATATTGCAAGAAATTTGAAATGCTATTAGTTCTCCCCACGAGTGAAGGAAAAACACCTAACACAAAATCAAAATAAGCAAAAATGACCTGCAACACGTGGTCATTGGGTGACATCACAGGCATTTCCAAACAGGAACTCAGTATGGAAAGAATCGGGATACTGTATTATTTTCCAGTTATCATAACCATGATCAGAATCTGGAATATTATTATTTTCTTATCAATGCTTAAGCAGGCCTCAGTCCAAACTCAATCAAACTCCTGTGGCTAAAGAACAACAATAGTTTCCTCGGTTTCTGCAAAGACTTTTCTCTTACTTCCTTATGAATGGTTAAAAGAGCATCTCGAACACAGCCACAGTCCAATAAACTCTTTGATCTTTCTACTTGTCAGCTTCTGCATCCTTCTTCCTCGTCATAGACCTTGTTTGCACGTGCTGTGGTTCTTCCCCCAAGCCTGTACTTTCTTCCGATGGGTACGAGGGCAGTGGGTGTTCCTTTAGCATGAAATTTAAAGTTGCTTATAAAAGTCCATATACCTCTGCCTTGAACTCTGATTGCAAGCAGTGGGATATCTCCCAACCTGATCGAGGTTCTGCTGCAAGGTTCATCCCCCTTCTTCTTTGGACGATTGCGGTTTAGGATCATATCACAGGAGCATAAATGGGAAAGACATTGTTTTGAAGATTCAATTGTTGCAGCATCTCCTTCTGTGTTCTGCACTGCCCCACACCCTCTTCAACGTAGCTGATCTAAAATAACACAAAAAAATAAAAAAGATACTTGAAGTTATAAGGTTCACATAATTATTTACTTTTATCTCCATATTAACTCTAACGTCAACTGAGCATCACCTTTAACT